>NW_024748683.1:0-9152 GCF_018991925.1 Homarus americanus
TACTACTACTACTACCACGTCAACCATCTCACTACCACTATCATCAACATCATTATTTCTACAACCATTACTGCCACCATTTCTAGAACTCATTACTACTATCACCACCATCACCACTATCATCACCACCACCTCTACCATTACTCTTATCACCACCACTACCACCACACACGAGAAAGGTGACACAATAATGTTAGAAAAATACTTGGAAAATGCAGTGAAAATTCAAGGATATATTGCAATGTGAAGACGAATTTTGTGGACGAGAATGTCTGAGAAATTGCTCACTTGTAATTTCACAGATAAAAAAGTTCTCAAAATCACGCAGGAATAAGGAAAAATTTTGAAAACTGAAACTGCATAAAAAACGTGAATAAACAGTGAAGATAATTGATTTCAAGACGTAACTTATAATAAAAAAATAAAAAATATAGACATGAATTAATAAGAAAAAGTTAATAGGAATAAAACAATATCCCAAAGAGGAAACTACTAGACACGAGAGAGAGAGTGTGTAGTAGAAATAGTGTGGTGGTGCAGCCTCCTCTTAAGAAGATACCTATCGCTTTTTTTATGAGGTAGTATGACCCATCTCTCCTCTTTTGCCAAGATGGAATATTTTCACCAGAAAACCTAAGTCTTATATTATGATGTCACTGTGTATACTCAAGACCTTTCTCCCCTAAATATTGCTCCTCAAGACGTTTCTCCCCAAATATTGCTCTTCAAGATCTTTTTCCTCAACATATTTCTCCCCAAGATCTTTCTCCATCAGATATATTTCGCCAGAATATTCCTCCTTATGACATGTCTCCCTGAGTAACCAAGACGAAGAATTTATGATGGTCCCGCCAGCGGCAACTCACTAATTAAAAATCCAGGTCTTTGATGCGAAGAATTAATATCAGTGAAGGTAAAAAATTTAATGATAAGATCCAATATTCCATTACTTTTAATATAGAGGATTTTAATATATCATGGACGAAAGTTTCCATATATCAGTTACTTATTATAACTACAGTTCTTTGATGGAAGGATTTAGAGGAAAAAAAAAACAAATGTTGATCCCATGTCCGTTTGATTGCAGATTTTAATTACTCTCGTTTCATATATCTTTATATTTTTGGGGGGGTGGGTGGGTGCGGGGTGGGGAGGGTTGTATTTGGTGTTTTGCAATACACAGGATGCTGGTGGGTGTATGTATGTCGCTCAGGGTACGTGTATCTGGCTGTGATGTGCACCACCAACTTCCCTCGCACTGTTTGAGTTGTCTTAAGCAAAGCCTCATTTGTCGAGAAGTTGTCAGGAAACTTAAACAATATTCATCAGAGAGGCAGCTGTATGACACACATAAAGGAGAGCACTTCACGAGATAGGAGACACTTCAGGGGGCGACTCACGACCCTTGAAACACACTCTTCTTGGCCAGCCCTCCCCTAAAGAGTGTCTGGAATGGTACTTGGAGGACAGTCCACACGTATTTCGGGAGAGTATATGCAGTAGTGAGGCAGTTGGCTTCACACTCTAGCCTCACGTTCACAGTTGTAAAGCTCTTTAAAAAGTTTAGGTGAGATATTATGCTTCTCATTCATATAGATATTTGAGTGTGTGTGTGGCAACTTTCCCCGAGACAGTAATTATCACAGTAAACCAGGAAGTGTTGGTGTGTGAGGATCCACACGGTAGTCTATCGTGACCAGATATACAGTCAACAAAAAAATGACCTCGCCCCTGGGATCCGTTGGAACTGGGAATGGACAAATACCTCAGACACTCATGGTATGTGTGGATTGACGTACTCGAGTTTTCTAAACATTTCATCCTGTGTTACCAGAATGAGACGTACGGAAAGTGGCCTTATAATATTTTTATTGCCTAGTCACCCTCCACACGACTCTTTTTTGAGTAGAAATAATACACAATAACATCTCCAATTGATTATAACATAAACACTTCTTGCGGTGTGTTAAAAATGGCTCCTGTTCATTCAGTCGTGTTGAATGTTACTGATTCAGAATTCATAGAGTTTATTTGGAAAAGAAGCCTTAACTTTAGAGGTAAATATCAATATCAACATTTTCACCCATTCAAACCTCAACTGCCACATTCATGGACTGTATTCTCACGTTCTTAGTAAGTGTAATTTTAGTGCAATTTTTCTGGGTTCTGGTGTGTGGTTATTTGACTTGGCAAAACGCTATTCACCTCCTTAATGAACATGAGCATTCATATGGATTTCAATTTGATGGAACTTGGGTGACTTGTGACTAGACTCGATATTTTCTGGCAAGTTATGGAGGCTATAACAAAATTGTGCCAGATATTAGGAGGAAAAATTGCAACACTATCAACACCACATTTTCTCACACATGACTACACCCCATATTCTATGTGACGTAAGGTGCCGATGATTTATTATGATGATATTTTGTGTACATATATTTATATCATTCTACGACCTTACTTAAAACTACACCAAACGTACTATCCAAATTTTCTAGCGAAGACCCTCTCCTCCTTTCCAGTTGATTGGCTGATATGTAATGGCAATATATTCACCATCTAAAGTGACCAACCCACAAACAACAATGGGTTATTATTAGGTCGATGGTAAAAATATACATATGACGTACACTGCAGGCAACGACCAACCCCTATAACACCTCAAGGACCAAAAAAACAAAACATTACGGTTGAAGTTACTTAAGGAATGGCGAATAAAGGCAAGGAATACTAAAAGGGAGAAATGCAAGTTATGATAATTGTGGAATAGGAGACGTAGTAAGCGAAGATATGTCCAGGATAGAGCATATACAAGGGGACTATACACTATACACGGTGACTATACACTATCCACGAGGACTATACATTATACACGGGGACTATACACTATCCACGGGGACTATACACTATCCACGGGGACTATACACTATCCACGGGGACTATACACTATCCACGGGGACTATACACTATACACGGGGACTGAAGGCTATAGGGAATTCATACAAGGATTCTCAGATTAACTTTACTAGTCAGAAAACACCTGTAGCTATAACCCTCGCCGTCTAGAATCCAGATGACTCTAACACTAAGTACAGGATACAAGTTCTCTTTTATTTCCTTCTAATATACAGAGTTTGTTCCTCCAGGCTTTTCCTTCCCCTCACCCATGACTCAGGGTTTCATAGTGTCAGCAATCACCCCCAATAAAGCAAAAGGGAGTTTAATAGTTTACTTTATACTTTCAATAGAGATAATTAAGGAAATATATTTACTGTCTCCTTAAACTAGTAAAGGTATATAGTAACCCCTTTAAATGATATTAAAGTTGGAATGTAAAATAAAATAAAATAAAATTGATTAGTCCTAAATTCATGGTATAAATATCTGAAATATGGCAAAATATTATCTTTATTTGTCACGATTCATAGATCTCTCTCTCTCTCTCTCTCTCTCTCTCTCTCTCTCTCTCTCTCTCTCTCTCTCTCTCTCTCTCTCCTCTTCCTTCCCCCACTTCGGGTGTCTGACAGAGGATCGTGGTCTAAGGGTAAATTGAGCTTCTCTCCACATTTTCTTCCTGAAATGTAAAAAACTCAAGAGACAAAATGTTTTTTCTGAAATATATATTTTCTTGCGGTAAATACATAGACGTAAATGTGTATATTTGGTCTTGTAATTTACAATGTACTTGAAATAGATCACACACACACACACCACTTTATCCTCCGCCCGCACCTGTTTTTCTAATAACAATTTAATCCAATTCCCCCCTCCCTCGAGGCTGTATAGGCGTGTGTATTGAGCGTTAAATGATCTGTTGATATACGCTTGAACCCTACACCCCCCACCTCCTTAAACCATACCTCTCACTCCTTCCCTTTCTTCCTAAACCACCACCCCCCCATGCCGAAACAACACCTTCCACAGAAAACTCTGTCTCTTTCTCAACCACTTCCCTCCTCTCTTCACCCCCCCTTCTCTCATTCTCTCTCCCTCCCTCTCTCTCTCCTGCTTTCTCTGTCCTTCCTTCCCTCCCTCTCTTCTCCATCCTTCTCTTCCCTCTCCTCCTTTCTCCTTCCCTCTCCTCCTTTCTCCTTCCCTCTCCTCCTTTCTCTTTCCCTCTTCTCCTTTTCTTTCCCTCTCCTCCTTTCTCCTTCCCTCTCCTCCTTTCTCCTTCCCTCTCCTCCTTTCTCCTTCCCTCTCCTCCTTTCTCCTGCCCTCTCCTCCTTTTCTTTCCCTCTCCTCCTTTCTCTCTCCCTCTTCTCCTTCCCTACTTCTCTTCCATCCAATAAACTAAATAAATCATTACACCAACAAAGGAAAAAAAAACCATTCTAATTTCAAGTCTACAATTCGGGTCCAACAAAAACAACAACAACCTGGGATACTGAGACAGCAAGCAATTATTTATACCTTATCTTCTCTTCTTCCACCACTCCACCTTCCCCCTCACAATACCCCACCTTCCCTCCAACCCTTTCTCCACCTTCCCCTCCACCCCCTCCATTTCCCTCTAGCCCTCACAATACCCCACTCCACCTTCCTCACAATGCCCCCTCCACCTTCCCCTCCCCAATGCCTCTCCACCTACCTCTGTACCCCTCCACCTTCCCCTCACAATACCCCCTCCACCTTCCCCCCTCACAATACCCCCCCCTCCACCCCTCTGTGCCCCTCCCACATTCCCCACTCACAATACCCCCACTCCACCTTCCCCTCCCACAATACCCCTACTCCACCTACCTCACAATACCCCCACTCCACATTCCCCACCCATAATATCCCCACAAAACCTCCCCACTCACAATACCCCCACTCCACCTACCTCCCACAATACCCCACTCCACATTCCCCACTCAATACCCCCACTCCACCTCCTCCAAAATATATGTGGTTGTGGACCTTATTACTGTACAGCACTTCCGCTAATTTCACCTTAAGAAAATACAAATAAAATAAATTAATTAACATATGTGAATTCCACCCATTTGCATTTACTTACTAAACACTGAAATAAATTTAATATAAAAAACCCCACCGGATAGGTTTATTTTGATCCCCGTTTGTTCCAATTTTCATATTTTTTTCTCTTACCAAAAAACCCAGATGAAATGGAATAAATTCTCTTCTATTATATTCCCCGAACAGAAAACAAGAGTGAGGGAGGCAGGGAATTATATCATTGTGCTGTTAACAACTAAACTATTTCAGTCTTACAACACCATACTGATAATTCCAATTTTGCAATATTCTTCCAACACTTACATTCTTGCAACACTCAACAATGTCAATCTTGCAACACTATTTCAACAAAGTCAATCTTGCTACAATATCAACAATTTCAACAAAGTCAATCTTGCTACAATATCAACAATTTCAATCTTGCAGTACTATAACCACCACTTACATTCTTGCAAAACTACCAACAATGCCAATCTTGCAACACTAAATCAATCTTGCAACACTCAACAATACTACTATTACAACATTAAATCAACAATGCCAATCTTGCAATAGTACACTGGTAACAATTCATCGTAAGATATATCCATTGTGAATAGATTGGCGTTATTCTGAACTGATAAAAGTCGACAGCTTACATACAGCTCGAAAAATATTAGGGTATATATATATTGTATTATTTGAGTTATTGTTTGTCTGTTTGTATGTAATGTCGGTTTTATCTACTAACTTCAGAATGGAAAATATAATATGATTTCTATGTTCTATGTGTTCGGAATATTTAAGACGTGTATTGATTATTTGGTGTTTAAAGTCGTGTACGAAAATGTAGCGTTCACTAAAGTTGCGATGGTCGGTGTTCGACTTTCAAGGGGTTTTATACATACTGTCTACCTTATTATTCAGTAACTGGTTAATCCCTCCGTAAATAATCTAAACTATGACTAAAAACTACAAAAAAAAATACTTCAAATCTCTTTCTTCATTGAAAAAAGTGTTATATAATTTCAACACGAGTCAAACTACATTTCCCGTTGTTATCATTCAATTAGTTTTAGTAAGGTAGTTTATATACCTCCACATACTATTACTTAATATGTGAAAACTTGAAAAAATATCTAAGTAAACATCACCTTTCGTCTCTCTTCGTACATCACTATCCTGCCTTTAATCCCTGGCAGGAGAATATAAATCACCGTGATGTATCATGTTCAGTGTAGAGTGTGTGTGATACTGTCTGGAAAAACTCGGCAGTCCATATTACGTTCCTACACCACCATCCGCTTTAATACCTTGACTTTGTTCCCACCATTCCTAGGCTCAGGTAGGAGGGTAGTGGAGTAACGCACACACACACACACACACGGTGATAATTATTTACACTGACTAAAAATACACACACATATATTCGTGTCTCATTCGTCTTTCAAGGGACTGAGGAAGTGTACTGTATAAGGAAGTAGCCAGATTCCCTCTTGTTCACGTGTATTTCAGCTGCGTATTTTTTTTTCTCCGCCGTCCACACAGGCGACACAATCGTGCTATATCCAGTGGGCAATAAAAGTACAAATTATCTTTTATATCACTGTGATTGTCTTGATTGTCTTTGTTTTGTGTGTGTGTGTGTTTTTTTTTGGGGGGGGAGTTTGTTTTATTTATTTATTTTTTGCACTTCGGTTCTGCCACGCAAAGTGAGACGCTCGACAGTAGATATATATTCCTGTATCACTCACACACACGCGTACGGTTTTAATAATAATAGTAATAATAATAATAATAATAATAATAATAATAATAATAATAATAATAATAATAATAATAATAATAATAGTGATGGCGAAGAAGAAGAAGAATTTTATAATAATGGTAATGCAAAAAAAAAATTAACAACGGATATTTGTAATAAAAATATCAATATCAGCACAAAATAACAACGGCAACATCTAAAGTAACGACAATGAAACAACAGCAGCAAAATCCACCAAGAGAAACTAATATTTGCTACAAACTCAATTTTCTTCATTTGGGAGGAATTCTCTCTCCAGTCTGGCCCAGCCGAGGCAGAGTACAACGACAAGATTTCCTAAGACGGTACTTCCCGGTCTACAAGAAAGAATAAAAATAATCCAAGAATTCCCTCGACACACCTCCGGCTTAAGAATTCCGAAAACTCTCAAAACATATTTTGTTCACACCAGCTTACCCCACGCCCGTACGTCTACAGTGTGAGGGAGGGAGGGAGGGCGGTATACGCTGACTCCTTTGTATTCGGAGTCGTGATTCCTCCGAAAGTTTATTCATGAATACCAGATTAAGCTGAGATTAAGTACAAAGAACAGGGGCGATGTTATTCATGTGGTGACGGTGTCATAATGGGGTGCCTTGCCTTACGTCTTCCGTTCTCTTATAATGAAGTGAATCCCTAGGAGACAGAACTGAGGAAATGCGATGAATACCATTGGGTGGACGAGAGGTGACTCAGGAACAAACCAGACAGCCTTAAGACAGAAGCCGTTCCACCATCACGTATACCTTACACCTCCTAAGCTGTTGAAGAACTACACATACCTGTGATAGGGGACAAAGTGTAAGAGTCAGTGTAGCAAGAATACACAGGATGGAAGGCACACTTTATATACAGTTCATTAGAAAAAAAAAGATATTAAGGTTTTCTTGATAGGGTACTGTAATCTTATCCAGTTGAAAGAGTTCTGGAGGAGAGTACGTAGGGTTCTCACAGGACAAAGGGGCAAGTATCTTCCCGTCTCAGTGAGGGAAAGTTTTGAAGTCTTCAGAAGAGGAGGAGAAAGGTGAGGTGATGCATCTTTTATTAGAGACCTCCACCACTGCACTGTAAAACAATATTGGTCTTTCTCCTCCAAGGGGAAGTTTGGTCTGGGTAAACATATCACTTGATTTTTATTTATATTTGTAGGTTAGGTTAGGTTAGGTTAGGTTAGGTTAGGTTAGGTTAGGTTAGATTAGGTTAGGTTAGGTTAGGTTAGGATTGACTTTCTGTGAGTATTTTCAAACACTGGTCCCTATAGTACGTTGGTCTGTCTCGCCAGTGTAATTTAATGGTCATGGGAAACTTTTGATCACTGGAGTATGTGACATAGTCGTTTCGCTTCACTGCGGTATATAATAATAAAAAAATAATAATAATTAACGGTTTATTGAAAAATTTCTGCAGCCCGAAGGCTGAAAATATACATTGGACATAAATGACTTATTACATACATTGGTGGTTTAACAAAAGCCTTCATTAGAAAAAGGTAAAGGAACATACAGTGAACATCCAGATTAATGTAGGTGTTGAACAGCAAACACGTAGTGTAGTAACTCCCTCCCAGATGGTGTTAGGAGGGACCTCACGTGGTGTAGTAGCTCCCTCACAGATGGTGTTATGAGGGGCCTCACGTGGTGTAGTAATTCCCTCACAGATGGTGTTATGAGGGGCCTCACGTCGTGTAGTAATTCCCTCACAGATGGTGTTATGCGGGGCCTCACGTGGTGTAGTAGTTCCCTCACAGATGGTGTTATGAGGGGCCTCACGTGGTGTAGTAATTCCCTCACAGATGGTGTTATGCAGGGCCTCACGTGGTGTAGTAATTCCCTCACAGATGGTGTTATGAGGGGCCTCACGTGGTGTAGTAATTCCCTCACAGATGGTGAGGGAACACCTGACCATAACCTGTGAAATATATTATTTGTTTTAATTCCTTGTCACCATAATTCTGGCAAAGACCAACACACACACAAACACAAACTCACACACACACACACACACACACACACACACTCAGAAAGGAAGAATATATTGTACACATATAAAAACAAAAGAAAATAGACGTAGTTTCCATGGTTGTTGAGGCAGATATAAAGAAGGAAGTCTTATCACTTGTAATAAATGATCGAATCCTCTAGGAAAGAAATGGTCTGGTCTTTTATAAGGGATCGAACTTAAAGCTCATCTTACGCTGTTCCAGAGTTATGGAATGGAAACTATTTTCAAACAGCAATCGAGGAAAGATATAACGTCGCCTAAAATATCGCTACGGCAAGATACTTTCTCTGCCTAGACATCACACTGAAGGAAGAACAAACTGTCGATGAGAGATGGTGTGTGTGTGTGTGCGTGTGGGTGTCTGTGTGTGTGTGTGTGTGTGTGTGTGTGTGTGTGTGTGTGT
>NW_024748684.1:0-12912 GCF_018991925.1 Homarus americanus
TGTTACGTGCACTCAGGACACAAGAAATAGCATTGAAATGTGGAACTATTTGCAGTGTAGAAAATATGTTGAATCCCTGAATATTGACATTTATTATGTGTGTGTGTGTGTGTGTGTGTATTGTTATTTATTGATCACAAGTTTATCCTCCGGGATTTGGGAAGCTGTACACTGCTTGTACCGTAGAGTAAGCCCCAACGGAGCAATCCTTGAAATAATTTTACCTCGATTCATATTTTTAACTAACGACAGAAATATCTAACATAGTATATTATAATATTATATATCTTAGGCGTGTTTTGAAAATATACAGGATGCAACAGAGTATCTTATTTAGCTTAAAGTCATAGCAAGAACATGTCAAAATCTGGAAGAATGGCGCTGTAATACCGTCCAGTTAGTTTAACATCAGTGATAATGATTCCCAGCATTGCTTCACCAATCTATTGCTATTCACTTCAAGCTGTTTTCAAATCAGTAGGATGTAGACCCCAGTCTCAATATGGAATTCTTCTCGACTTTTAGCAAACCTTCGACAAGTTCCCCATGAAAAGACTAATATAAGTAAAGAAGCGAGAAGGCTCATGGAATTGGAGGAGATATTCTGAAAGGATTAGAGCGTGGTTAGAGGGCAGGAAACAGAAAGTCAGCATTAATGGCACTATCTAGCAGATTTTTAGTACTATTAGTATTATTATTATTACTATTACATTAGTATTTTGTATTAATAGCCATTATTATTATTGTGTAGTAGTAGTAGTAGTAGTAATGGTAGTGTAGTAGTAAGTAGTAGTAGTAGTGAAAGTAGGCGTAGCGCGGCATTGGGTGTCATTAGTACCGTCCCTCTGATCCTAAGAAGAGTGTTATTGAGGGTGGGGACATACTCGTTTGTGTGGGGCGGGAATTTGACAATGTGTCCGTGAATATCCGGATGTCACCTAAGCATTGCCACCCAAGGGTTTCTCCTCATCCCTTGGCATAAATTGCCAAATATTCCGTGTGTTCATGGCGTTCACCAAGTAGGTGGTGACCCTTGTGCTGGGTCAGTGGTAGGATAATGAGAAGGCTCGGCGCCAAGGTCAGTGTCGTTGAGCTCACTGTGACAGAAATTGGTCCCAGGGCCCCATCGCCCTATGGGGCCGGGGGTCACTACCCATGCGGTCACCCACCACCATAATGGCTGGACTCTGTAATGTAGGGTCTCGACGAACCTAGTGAGTATACATAACTGATATTACACAGTAGAGCCATATAAATAGTGGTTATTTGTGCCAGGAAATATAACTTCGTGCCTGGTCATATTTCTTGTCCATGGTGTATCATTCTGATGTATGGATGGTCGCTGTTAGGAGGTAACCTACACCCACGCGCGCATGCCTACTACCTGGACACACCAGTCAGCCTGTCACCCTCTCCGCCCTTCCCTCATAGAGCAGTATAATCTTGTGCCTGGGACTAAATCAGATGTCCGGAGGCGGACGTTACCGTCGCCAAGGTGCTGGTCCACTATGCCTGAAGTAACATTCCTTGCTCGTCTGTGCTAGCCGAACCAAAAACTGCACAAATTGTGTTTGTGTGCGAGAAATAACCAACCATGTGTGAATTGCAGGAAGCTGAACCGGTGTCGGAACCCGTCGCAGGGAGCCGGCACAGGCGGCCACAGTGGATATCGCCGGTTGCTACCCGATGATATCGAAATGATAACAATGAGTCTACTCAGCGATAAGTATGTAGTACTAATAAATGCTGCTCCATAGTAGCAGGTGTCACGAGGGAGATGAGGGCAGCCGCTTCTCAGTGGAATGGCATGTCGATGAAAATGCAGGCGTATGGGGTCAAAGAGCCTACTCAGAGTTGTCAAGTGGTCGCCCGCTAACTTATTTAGTACCAGTGTGAGGCCACCAAAGAAATGATGTTCGGGAGATGACTCACTTCATGACTGATTCCTCAGGGACAATTCATATCCCCTAGCTCTTCAAATACTAATAATACATCTATTTTTTTGTCAGGGCTTGCTAAAGGCTAAGCTCAAAGAAAATGTGGCAGCAATGAAGAAGGGTTGACAATGTGGCAGACTGGGGCCTTGATGATCTGTATGAAGCAGGAACTACTGCAGGAGGAATAAAAGTCTACGGTGACGGAAAGCGAAACATGACGTGGCTTGGAGAGCAATTTGGAAGCAAATGCGTTTGTGGGAAAAGGGTGTCTCTGTTAGATCTCTCACATTAGATCCTCCGGTGGTATTGTAATAACGGTATTATTGATGAAAACATCCCCTGCAAGCGAAGATGAAGGCATCAGGCTCCAGGGTGCTTATATCCCAGAAAGCGGTGTCCTGTTCGAGAAAATAACAGGAGATGAGTTGTTGGAAAAAGGCACTGAAGGCTTTCGGTGGAGCCGGCCTTCGGAGTCTGGATGCAGAGCGGTTGGGAGAGTCATCCTCGCTTAAACAGGGTTTGGCCTAGCGATTGGCGATCTCTGCACTGCCATTTGCCGCGCTGCAAGGCTTGCATCCTCTTGCTGCCTGATCACCTCTCAGGCTCTGGCGGCCTGCCGTATTCCTCTGGAAAAGAGCCAGGATGTAGGCCTATGGGGTTGGGGGGAGTGCTGAGGCGGATCATCAGGAGGAAGTGTATAATGGGGTGGTAAGGATGATGTCAGGGCAGCAGCAGGAACCTACAAGTGTGTGCTGGCCTGTTTGGTTGGGGAGGCGGCCATTCACGTATGAATTGATATTTGAGCGGCGTGATTGTGGGTCCCTCTGGTGGTTTAGCTAAACGCATTCAACATACTTAACACGTAAGCTGCACTGCACAACATCAGATCAAGTGTCTAGCTGCGATGTATGTTGAGAAAATTCGTATAGGAATCCTTCAGACCTCGTATTAAACAACAAGGCTCTATGGTGATACCATCCTACAGTCGACAGAGAACCTAGGGACCCGTTCATGGCAATGTATGCAATATGGCTATCAGTGCTCAACAAGGAAATAAAGTATGAAGCAACTGGGGTCAAACAAGTGGCATATGCTGATGACCTCACAGGAGCGAGGAAAAGTGGAGGACATCAAAAGTGGGGTGGGGACTGAGGTAGCATCGCGGTCATAAATAAGGCCACATGAGCGCCAGCAAATCATTCCTCATGTGAAGCAGATCATTATGATCGGGCTGGAGTTTCGGCAGTGATCAAAAAACTAATGGGGCGGCCAAAGACTGTCTAGGCGGTAGTGGCACTGACAGGGCCCAGGTGCATGAGGGAAAAATGGAGTGGTTGAGAATGTATCTATGGAATTGCTAACACAGAGTACATGGGCTTGCTTTGCAGCATTCACATAGGTCAAGCATCGTTGGAACACACAGTCGTATCCTGAGTCAGACCTCCTTCACCCTTTGGAAGAAGCAATCAGTGTCAGTTCATTCCCAAACAGTGAAACACCACGACCCCAGTAGAAAGAACACTTCTTGCACTTCCACAAGACTGGGAGGATGGGACTAACTAATCCCAGAGGAGATTGCTGACTCTGAACATCAAAATTCACTTGCTCCGGCGGCGCCTCACTGATGACATAATAGCCCAGAATGCAACAGGGAAGACACCAGTAGGAAGTTAATAGGATACTTGAGATCATTACAACAGATCGGCAGCACCCAAAATTGACATGTTGCAGCAACGTATTGCTGCAGGTTCAGAAAATTTGACAAAAAAAGTAGTATAAGCGCGGGAGGTGGGCGCCTCGAACTGGTTAACTACGTTGCCGATGGGGTAAATGGTTTCAGCCTTAACAGGCAGAATTTACAGATGCCATTGCTCTAAAATTGCGGTTGGCCAGTAGATGGTTTGCCCTCCCAATGTGTGTGGCTATTCCTATGATGGCGTCACGCCATGTTTACAGAAGGGGGCTTCATATGCATGAGGCATGACGAGTGGGGATCTCACAGCAAATATGTTGAAAATCTGCGGGGCGTATAAGGTGAACCGACCCTCCTTTCACTGGATGGCGAGATCCTCAACACAGGGCTAAGCATCTACTTGAAAGCCGTGTGGGCGTCAGTGCTTTCGAGATTTGGAATGGCAGGGGACAGCGAGCTTTCTTCGACATCAGGTTTTTTGATCCATGGCCGTTGTCACCGTAACCTGGCTCTCGATGTAGCATAGGAGGAACAGAACGACAGGAAGGTAATATGGGGAGAATTCAAATGTTGATCAGGCGGCTTCACTCTCTGGTGTTCACAACCTCTGGTGGGATGGGCCCAAGTGCAAAAGTTTCTATGCCAGACTATTGGGGCTGATCTTCGAACAGAAGCATTGGCCAAGTTGTGTCTAGCCTGGATGAGATGTCGACTGTCCTTCTCTCTCCTTCAGTCGGCTTTTGCTCTGCCTCCAGGGGGAGGCTTTGCCTTCCGTCAACTGTTGCAGATATGACTATGAGGCTACAGTCAGAATGCGCGTAGGATCTGTGGCTCAACTGTTCTTTATAGATGGGATAGTTGCTTATGTATTGGGATATTTAATATTAAGGTAAATAAATGGTGGGAGGTGTGGCTATTGGGGAGGCTGGGTATGTTATTAAAAAAAAAGTAGTAGTAGTAGTAGGTAGTATTTGTAGTAGTAGTATTGGTATTAGTAGTAGTAGTATTGGGTAGTAGTAGTAGTGGTTAACTACGTTACCGATAGGGCAAATGGTTTCGTATAACAAACAGAATTTACGAGACACACGTAAGATACACTCACACATATAAGAGTGACCGTCAGTTCAGGAGACACTCTACAGACATCACCGCGTCAACACCCGTCACACAGACACACTAAAATGAAGAATGCACACATTTTCTCCGCTACCTCCCCCTTTCTCTCGTACCTTCTCATTTTTCCTCATTTCTCTTGTAAAATGTCCTTTCTCCCTCTTCCACCCCTATCTTCCCCGACCTCCCCTATCCCCCCCTTCTCCCATAGGTCCCTTATTCATTCTCCCCCTCCCCTTAAAGTAGTAGTCAGCACCCTCGGTTGAATTATTAAAACTATCGAGTATGTTTCCTAACAGGCAGACAATGAAATAAAATATTTAGGGGCGGACCTCCACCCCTCCCGACTCCTGTTGTACACAGTTCCCCTCCACTCTTCCACATCTCACAGAAAACGGTAAACACGGACATTTATAACTTGTGCCTTGATTCTCTAAAAATCCTACGTTGATTTCATTGCGTTCGTAACTGGGAAATAGTAGAACGAATATATCATAAAGTTGGAGTCACGGTGTAATTTCGGCACCATTTGCACAGCCAATTATGCTTTGTAATTCATCATTTATGAGTCCTTCTCACATTTCCAATTACGGGAAGAATCTGGCGTAGGGACCTTTGAGAATTCAGGTTGTGAATATTAAACTGGGAGCCATTGTATGACGGGTCTTCACTACAAGTTAGGAGTGTGCCAAAGGCTTGACAGGACACAATGATACGATCGACCGTCTACAGGTTCACCTTGACCCCTGACATGACCTTGTCCTGACATGGCCTTGTCCCCTTGGCCACGTAAAGATTGACGACTCCTGAAGCAGACTAATAAGAACAAGAACTTGGACTCCTGATGTATCCCGTTAACAACCAGTCCTGAGACACCTATCATGACCTGTTCAGAAAGAAGTGTTGTGGTGTTTATAAAGTTCTTGCACGAGTTTATGTTCTCTGACATGCGACTTTATCTGGTATAATTAAAGTGCAGTTTTTGTCCGAAGTGAACATGTGGACCAAACATACCAAGGACCTAATAATTCCCGGACTTGGATCAAGACCCTACCCTACCTTACCCTACCATACTCTTAACCTGCCCTACCCACCCTACCCTACCCTACCCTACCCTACCCTACCATACCCTACCCTACCCTACCCTACCCTACCATACTCTAAACCTGCCCTACCCTTTCCTGCCCTAACCTACTCTTCTCTTAACCTGCCTTACCCTACCCTGCCCTACCCTACCCTACCCTACCTTTAACTTGCCCTGCCCAAATATATCATATCTTTTAACCTAACCTAACTTAACCTAAACTAAACTAAACTGAACTGAACTGAACTGAACTGAACTAAACCGAACTGAACCGAACCGAACCGAACCGAACCGAACCGAACCGAACCGAACCGAACTAAACTAAACTAAACTAAACTAAACTAAACTAAACTAAACAAAACAAAACTAAACTAAACTAAATTAAACTGAACCGAACCGAACCGAACCGAACCGAACCGAACCAAACTGAACTGAACTGAACGGAACGGAACTGAACTGAACCGAACCGAACTAAACTAAACTAAACTAAACTAAACTAAACTAAACTAAACTAAACTGAACTGAACCGAACCGAACCGAACCGAACCGAACCGAACCGAACCGAACCAAACTGAACCGAACCGAACCGAACCGAACTAAACTAAACTAAACTAAACTATACCTGGCTGGAACATAACCTAACCTAACCTACGTTAACTAAACTAAACTAAACTAAACTATACCTGGCTGGAACATAACCTAACCTAACCTACGTTAACTAAACTAAACTAAACTTAACCTAACCTAGCCTGCCTGGAACATAACCTGCCTCTAACATAGCTTAACCCAATCTACTGTTAACGTAACCAGTACCACCATAAAGACTAAATTAACCGAATCTACCCCGAACAAAACCTATTCTCCCCCAAATCTAATCTAACCTTCTCATACCTTAACCTGCCCCTAACGTATGGCACCACTAATTTAACCAACACAATATAAATAAAATAGCCTAAATGGCGACGAGAGTGTATTGAGACTTTACCGTGACTAGATACATAGGTTCTCTTGTTTTCATTTATCAAGGGATATGTTTGAAGGTTTGAGGTCGGGATTCATAAAGATTCTGTTAGTTTTGGCCTATAACTACTGGCCATGGAACCTATCCAGTCAAGGTAGAGTCTCACCCTTATGATAAAACTAATATGGAGGGTAGTGTTCTGTTACCGCTTACATTTGTTAGCTTATAGCTCTAACTCCTACACTTACAAGGAAATATATATAAATATATATATATATATATATATATATATATATATATATATATATATATATATATATATATATATATATATATATATATATATATATGAGACTTTGAGAATCTATACTAATATCTCAGCCCAAGTGAACAAAATATATACGTTTTCAAGATACGGGAAAAAAATAAGGTAATGGACCTTTACAGAATTTACCCGTGTCGTAGCCTAAGTTAGCCGGCTACATACACTCTTACATCCACCCATAGTTAAAAAGAACGACAATCATATAAATCGTTGAAAGAATCTACCTTTGTGCTGTAGCGTAAATTCAACAGCTAAATGTGATTTAGTAGTCAAATGAGACAATTACCACGGCAGATTTTAATGTTACACACGTTTTCACATTAATGGGGAATATTTACCATGTGAACCACTGATAATCCGGAGCCCAAACGAATCACTGATAATTATTCGGGCCCCATATAATTCACTAATTATCCGAGGCCCTTATGAATCACTAATAATCTGGGACCCCATATAAACCACTAATAATCTGGGACCCCATATGAACCACTAATAATCCAGGGCCCCATATGAACCACTAATAATCCAGGGCACCATATAAACCACTAATAATCCAGGGCCCCATATGAACCACTAATAATCCAGGGCCCCATATGAACCACTAATAATCCAGGGCACCATATAAACCACTAATAATCCAGGGCCCCATATGAACCACTAATAATCCAGGGCTCCATATGAACCACTAATAATCCAGGGCCCCATATGAACCACTAATAATCCAGGGCTCCAAGTATGAATCTCTGATAATCCGGGGCCGGGTATTGAACGTCACCATCAGCTTAGTCATCGCTGAGCGGGTAGGTAGGCGATAGCGCGAGCAACTCATGGATATTTCAGCTGTATCTCCCGCCAGAGTCAGAAAGAGATTCACTATGAGCAATATCCTCCACTGGGAGCTGGATTATGTATTCTGTTTGGCAGAGGACCTGGGAAGGGGGGGAAGGGGGTAGGAGGGGGTGGGTGATATCAAAAGGCGAAATAGTTAAACATTCACAACTGGGAGGGGGAGATAAATATGTTGTGCTGAGGATGCCGTGTTGACGATGCTAATATCTCCCTGAATGAGACAAGAGGTAGCCATTTTCTCAGACATATAAGAAAATGAAGCTCACTTCACGTATATATACTTTTTTACTTGAGTTTTTTTCCTCCTCTCCTCTTTCTTCTCCATCTTCTTTTTTTTTTCAAGGCTGGGAGTGAATTTGTTAGTCTAGTTCTTACCTCTTAAAATTTCTCAAAGTCAGTGATTAAAAGTGAATGGCATATTCAGTGATACACAAAGCGATCGCTCTTCCTTTGATCTTGAGTGTCGCGTTTGTGCAATTCACCTGTTAGCACTAATTTGCATACGCTTGCGTCTCATCATGAATATTTAGCGTTATGCACGACACACGAAGTATCTTGTACTTGTTGGTCTGTTGACGCGTTCGTGCATCTGGGTGTAACTCTCTCTTCCTGTCCTCCTTTACGACTGCATGTATCCTCATTTACCTAACCCTCTCTCTCTACTGACTAACAAAGTCGACCTATGACACACATGGCATCTGCTTAATGGACTCGGATGTGACAGACTCCTCCTCCGACATAAGGTAACCCGCACCTGGTGTTCTTACCGCGCTTCAGCAACTAAGGTTCTTGAGCGCGTAATAAGGTTACTAATTACTTAAATCCATCAATGATTTAAATTTAGAAGAAATATAACTCTCTCTTAGGTAATTCTGCCGCTGATGAACATTTAATAATAATCAAATTGTTCAGTCGGGATGTGTGACTGTTCTCATTTTCAAGTAAAGTTATTTTAGGTTATGTGAGTTGGTGTTTGTTAAGTTAGGATTGGTGAAATATCTTGGGATAATTTGAGGAGGGTTAGGTTGGGTTAGGTGGGGTTAGACTAGGTACAGTTACTCTAGATAGCTTAATATAGAATAGGATATATGAGAAACCTTAATGTAGGTTAGGTTAAGATAAGTTAAGCTATGTACTCGTAAATTGGGTTAGGCTCATGGCGTTTGACAGCATACAAACAAACAGTTCAGTGGTGCTGTTAGCGATATTTTTTCCCCAGCACTGGCTGTGAGCGTCACTGCCCAGCCATGCGTCATGTGAGATGCTAGATGCGCATGGGTGGTCAGCTGAGTGACATGACGTCAGCCCAGCAGGGGCCGAGTGCGTTGCGCAGTGCGGCGGTGGGGGGGGCACGAGGGGGGTGGGGGTGGAAAAGCAAATAGATTGGGAGTGAATGAGTAGGATTGGGAAAGGGTAATGGAGGGGCTAATGGAAAGGGGAGGTGTAAGGGCAAGGAAGGGTGGTGGCACATAAAGTGAGAGAGGCGAGGGAGAGTCGACGGAGGGAGGGAAAGGCGGATAGGGAGGGCAGGGATAGATAGGGTGGGTGGTAGTTCATTGAGTAAGAGAGGGAGTGGAGGAGAAGGAAGAGTTGTAGGATATGGAGAACGTGGGTGTAGGATGGAGGACAGGAACAGGGGGAGGTGGAAGGAGGAAGAGCGTGTGGGGATAAGTGGCATTGGCAAGGAGGAGAGGGAGGAAGGATAGGTAGAGAATAGGTTCAAACATCTATCCTGTTCCGTCTGTTGTGTTAACATTAAATCAGGATCCTCACACCCAGCGGGCCTCACTTAGGTTATAATGGTACTCCGGGGACCACAGCTGAATTTTTCGTAACTGTGTGTGTGTGTGTGTGTGTGTGTGTGTGTGTGTGTGTGTGTCGGCAGGTCACCACACTACCGCTCTGTCAGTGGGGAAGGGGGGGGGGGCAAGAGTGAGGGAGAAAGTGGGAATGAGGGAGGAGACAGGAGGGAGGTGGGGGTGCAAAGTGAATCTCTTTGGCTTCGTCTTCCTGAGTGACAGGGAGCAGGGGAGCGTTGCTAGCGAAATTAAATAGCAAAAGCATTGTTAAATGTAAATGGAACTTTTCGGCTTTGCACTGACAAAATTAATGTAATTTATGCGAATTATTATAATTATATGTAATTATTTAAATGATTTGGGGGACATCGCACTTAAAGGAAATGTTTACCCTTACCAGTGAGCCGTACTGAATGTTGTTGTGGACGGTAAGTTGCCATCTGTTTGGTACCTCTACTATCACACAAGACAAGCTCGTAAATGCATGAACTATCCCAATAAAAAAATAATAATATAAAAAGCATATATCTTCATCACTGTACTCTACGGTAGGAATTGACTTAGTGAACGGCCTCAAGAAGGAGAATGTTAATGACGAAGGTAAAAGTAAACTTGTGGTAGTTTAGCACAATAGTGATACACAGTGATTATTATTGTATAGAGATGAGAGAAGTCTTATTACCGCTTTTGTTATTGTAGGGGAATAAAAAAAATTGAGGTGTAGTCAATCATTGACCTTTATTATGTGTAATTATATGTGATTATTTTCATTATTTGTAATACATGTTTTCGTTGACATGTACTGTATGCTGTAAATGCTCCGAGATTCCT
Organism: Homarus americanus; assembly: GCF_018991925.1. Classification (NCBI taxonomy): domain Eukaryota; kingdom Metazoa; phylum Arthropoda; class Malacostraca; order Decapoda; family Nephropidae; genus Homarus; species Homarus americanus. Next base: position 10,593 of record NW_024748684.1, read on the forward strand.
AACACTACACTGGACGGAACATAACGGACACTCAGAATGTTCTGTGACTTGACACTGACACTACCTCCTCCAGTTTACACATCTTCCTGCAAACACTTCAGCCTTAACTCAAAGACAACAAACACTTCTCTTCAGTCGTATTTCACAAGCAACAAACAATAATCACTTTTCTCTGTTTACCATAGGGAGAGATGATAATTATTTTAGTGACCCCATTACCACAACAGACTGTGCAGTAGTGAGATGTGGGCGCTGTTGACCATAGAGTAAAGCCAGGATTCCACTCACACATTAGCGGTTGCGTTAGCGTTAGCACCAAAAAAAGATCACATTGAAATGTACACGGTTGTTTCCATTGGCACTGTTGCGTTAGCGTTATGCGTTTGCAATACATGCCAATCGCTCCCTGTAGCTATTGGAAACGCAAACGCACTGCAAACGCGTGAATGGAATCCTATAGGGTGTTGTCAAAGATAGACCTTTAACATTGTGTCCATGTAGGTTTAACTTTTGATTTGGTAACACTTGCGTCTCGTTAGCTATCAACATAACTTTTTTTCCTTGGTAACAAGTATATGACTTTTGTTTTTACTGGTAACACTTGTTTCACTGATCTCTTGCTTAGCAAGACCAGCGTGTTGGTAACAATTGTATGTTTCTTACTGAATAACACTCATGTGTAACTTTTACTTGGTAGCATTTGTATGTTCTTAAATAGTTATACTTTTATATGTCTTACTTGGTAACACATGTTCACTTCATTACTTACATGCACGAGAAACCCGAGTTGGAGGCACTGAAACATTATATTCTCTGTTGGTAACAGTTGGAGGCATATTTTTCATCTTGGCAACTCTGGTATATGAAACTTTGATCTGGCAACATCTGTAGCCTATTTCATGATACTGGTAACACTGGTAACACTTGTGTACCAGTAGATACCACTTGCTTGAATTTCACTCTGCATGATAACACTTGTATCGCAGCCACGCATGACTCCCACCTGTAGGGTTTCTAATTGTTCACACCTGGACGGCTGGAGTCACAAAAGCCATAACTATGAAACAGCCGTCCAGCTAACAGCCAATTTGGTATACTACCCAGAAGACCATTACTGGGAAATTCCTCTGTATGTCAAAATAGTTGCAGCTATTGGTGTTGTGATTGGTCCATCAGCCTCAACACAGGAACAAGTACACCAATGAGAGGCTGCCACGTGTGTCTCGCCCACTGGGATGCTCACAACCCTGGCAGCCAACTATGATCTCTCTACCCGGCGACCTAGAGGCTTATCTCGCCTGTATCACAAGTTCGGATTATGATCAAGAGAGAAGTACATCATTATTTTTCTAACCCGATATAAATACTGGTCATAAAAATTCAATAACATATGAGCGCTTTGGGGGAAGTTCTTTATAGTGTGTTTTGTGAACGCTGTAAAGTTCTCCGCAGTGAATAAAAAGGAGGTGTCGACTTTTTCCCTCCCCGGAAAACCAACAGTGATAAAACACGAACACTGAACTGAACCATTATGAACGAGCCCTTTTTACGAAACTGATAATGCTCTTTATTTTTTACTTTCATTGACGAGCTATCTAGGAAAAAAAGTCATATTTACATGTTTGAACAAAGGCTGATTTATAATAAAAATCCATCACTTTTTCAGAGCGACAGTTCAAACGGAATCTAAAAGTGACAATTATATGCTTGCTCTATAAGCCGATTTTGTCCATTACAACATGTTAATATTTCAAATGTCCAAAAAAAAAATCACAAATGACACGTCTCTCCTCACAATAAAATAAACACAGCAAAATCAACACAAAATATGGTTAAAAAGCGAAATTATGTGATTAACACACATGTTTCATATTGGATTTTGCTTCTATGGAGAGCTCAGGTAAAGCACAATAGGTGATTACATGTAAAAGCTATTCCTGGCTGTCCGGTGTGACCATACCTGGCCGTCTAGTGTGACCATACCTGGCTGTCTAGTGTGACCATACCTGGCTGTCTAGTGTGACCATACCTGGCTGTTTAGTGTAACCATACCTGGTTGTCCGGTGTGACTGTCTAGTGTGACCATACCTGGCTGTTTAGTGTGACCATACCTGGCTGTCCGGTGTGACTGTCTAGTGTGACCATACCTGGCTGTTTAGTGTGACCATACCTGGCTGTCTAGTGTGACCATACCTGGCTGTCCGGTGTGACCATACCTGGCCGTCTAGTGTGACCATACCTGGCTGTTTAGTGTAACCATACCTGGCTGTCCGGTGTGACTGTCTAGTGTGACCATACCTGGCTGTTTAGTGTGACCATA
>NW_024748685.1:0-24572 GCF_018991925.1 Homarus americanus
GCACATCAGGTAGTTCAGTACTCTGGCTCCATGGGTGAATGCTGCAAACGCCGCATGTGGCTCTGTGTTAGCAATATCCAACGAGTTTGGATTTCCTTCACCCACTTTTCCCAGTACACACACACCACTTCTACCTATCCACTTCACTTCAACTTCTACAGTACTACTGACACTGCCACTGACAGTCCATCATCATTGACTCATCCTTACTACTTGCTCTTGATACTTGTCTACTGAAGCCAGACACAAGCACATGTGTCTTGTTGACGGGGTGTCAGGATCAAACTTTACTGTCAGATCCCCTCTCACATAGGCATTAGTAAGACATATTGATAGAGGATTGATGCCTTAGCTAAACTCGCGTCCAACAATGACAGCTTAATGTTGAATACAATCTGGGACTGTCAGCAGAACCTAGAAAACCTTAATCTGAAAAGAAGCTTTCTGGTGAATTTTACGCAAGCAGACAAAGTGCAAAACAGGCACTAGCCAAATCCATTGTTTACCATGATGAGATGTATCGAATTGGGAACATGTATATGGAGCAAATAATAAGATCACTAGATTACACGCTGTTGCTTAACCGCTATACCTCTGTCAGTATGCCCCTCAGGCAGATGTAAACAATACTAAATGTAAAAAGTGTGTGACCAGACATATGGCCCACACACTCAACCTCTGAATAAGACAAATGAAACAATATAACCTTATTATAGAGATAGATCCAAGCACACTGTGTATGTAATGGTACAACACTTTATCTCTGATGATGGCAAGATAGCTGATATACTAAAGCTGTATCCACACTTGGCATATAACAATAAACAAACCGCGTATATGCAGAACTAAACAAACAATGTACTGAAAGTAATCACCTTTGTATGCGACAACTGAGGGGTCTGATAAGCACCCTTTGTGGGAGTACAGGTGTACCTGGGAGTGTCAGAGGTGTACCTGGGAGTGTCAGAGGTGTACCAGGGAGTGTCAGTGGGTACCTGGGGTGTCAAGGTGTACCTGGGAGTATCGGAGTGTACCTGGGAATATCAGAGGTGTACCTGGGGTGCAGGGTGCCTGGGGTGTCAGAGGTGTACCTGGGAGTGTCAGAGGGTGTACCTGGGAGTGTCCAAGGTGTACCTGGGGTGTGAAGTGTACCTGCGGAGTGTCGGAGGTGCACATGGGAGTGTAAGAGGTGTACCTGGGAGTGTCAGATGTGTACCTGGGAGTGTCGGAGGTGTACCTGGGAATGTCAGAGGTGTACCTGGGAGTGTCAGAGGTGTACCAGAGTGTCAGAGATGAACCAGGGAGTGTCAGAGGTGAACCAGGGAGTGTCTGGGGTGTACCTAGGAGTATCGGAGGTGTACCTGGGAGTATCAGGTGTACCTGGGAGTGTCAGAGGTGTACCTGGGAGTGTCAGAGGTGTACCGGGAGTGTCAGTGTAGTACCTGGGGTGTCAAAGGTGTACCTGGGAGTATCGGAAGTGTACCTGGGAATATCAGAGGTGTACCTGGGAGTGCCAGAGGTGTACCTGGGAGTGTCAGAGGGTGTACCTGGGAGTGTCGGAGGTGCCTGGGAGAGTCAAGAGGTGTACCTGGGGTGTCAGAGGTGTACCTGGGAGTGTCAGCGGTGTACCTGCGAGTGAAGGTGTACCTAGGAGTGTCAGAGGTGTGCTTGGGAGTGTCAGAGGTGTGCCTGGGAGGTGTCACAGGTGCACGGGGTGTCACAGGTGCCTGGGGTCTGGTGAGGTGTCTGAGCTGTACCTGGGAGTGTCAGAGGTGTACCTGGGAGTGTCAGAGGTGTACCAGGGGTGTCAGTGGGCCTGGGAGTGTCAAGGTGTACCTGGGGTATCGGGAGTGTACCTGGGAATATCAGAGGTGTACCTGGGAGTGCCAGAGGTGCACCTGGGAGTGTCAGAGGTGTGCCTGGGAGTGTCAGAGGGTGTACCTGGGGTGTCAAAGGTGTACCTGGGTGTAGAAGTGCCTGGGAGTGTCGGAGGTGTACATGGGTAGGAAGTGGTACCGGGAGTGTCAGATGTGTACCTGGGAGTGTCGGAGGTGTACCTGGGAATGTCAGAGGTGTGCGAGTGTCAGAGGTGTACCAGGGAGTGTCAGAGATGAACCTGGGGTGTCAGGAGGTGAACCAGGGAGGTCTGAGGTGTATCCTAGGAGTATCGAGGTGTACCTGGGAGTATCGGAGGTGTACCTGGGAGTGTCAGAGGTGTACCTGGGGTGTCAGAGGTGTACCAGGGAGTGTCAGTGTAGTACCTGGGAGTGTCAAGGTGTGCCTGGGGAGTATCAGGAAGTGGCCTGGGAATATCAGAGGTGTACCGAGTGCCAGAGGTGTACGAGTGTCAGAGGTGTACCTGGGAGTGTCAGAGGTGTACCTGGGAGTGTCAGAGGTGTACCTGGGGTGTAGAAGTGTGCCTGGGAGTGTCGGAGGTGTATCTGGGAGTGTCGGAGGTGTACCTGGGAGAGTCAGAGGTGTACCTGGGAGTGTCAGAGGTGTACCTGGTAGTGTCAGCGGTGTGCCTGCGAGTGTCTGAGGTGTACCTAGGAGTGTTAGGGTGTGCTTGGGAGTGTCAGAGGGTGTGCCTGGGGTGTCAGGAGGTGCACTTGGGGTGTCACAGGTGCACCTGGGAGTCTGAGGTGTACCTGGAAGTGTCTGAGCTGTACCTGGGAGTGTATTGGTGTACCTGGGGAGTGTCAGAGGTGTACCTGGGTGTCAGAGGTGTACCTGGGAGTAGCAGAGGTGTACCTGGGAGTGTCAGGGGTGTACCTGGGGTGAGGGGTGTAACTGGGGTGTCAGAGGAGTTACCTGGGGTGTAGAGGTGTACCTGGGAGTGTCTGGGGTGTGCCTGGGGTGTCAGAGGTACCTGGGAGTGTCAGAGGTGTACCTGGGAGTGTCTGGGGTGTACCTGGGGTGTCAGAGGTGTACCTGGGAGTGTCTGGGGTGTACCTCGGGTGTCAGGGGTGTACCTGGGAGTGTCTGAGGTGTACCTGGGAGTGTCAGATAGTACCTGGGAATGTCATAGGTGTATCTGGGAGTGTCTGGGGTGTACCTGGGGTGTCAGAGGTGTACCTGGGGTGTCAGAGGCGTTCCTGGAGTGTCAGAGGTGTACCTGGGAGTGTCGGTGTACCTGGAAGTGTCAGAGTGTAACTGGGAGTGTCTGAGGTGTACTGAGAGTGTCATGAGGTATACCTGGGGTGTCAGGGATGAACCAGGGAGTGTAAGAGGTGTACCTGGGAGTGTCAGGAGGCTGCGGAGTGTCGGAGGTGTACCTTGGGTGTCAGAGGTGTACCTGGGAGTGTCAGGCTGTACCTGGGAGTGCCTGAGGTGTACCTGACAGTGTGTGGGTGTACCTGGCAGTGTCAGCGGTGTACCTGGGAGTGTCAGCGGTGTACCTGGGAGTGTCAGAGGTGTACCTGGGAGTGTCAGAGGTGTACCTGGGGTGTCAGGGGTGTACCTGGGGTGTGCGGGAGTCCTCAGGTGTCAGAGGTGTAGCTGGGCGTGTCAGGGGTGTACCGAGTGTCAGGGGTGTACCTGGGAGTGTCTGAGCTGTAAATGGGAGTGTCAGATGAGTACATGGGAATATCAGAGGTATATGGGAGTGTTTGGGGTATACCTGGGAGTGTCAGAGGTGTACCTGGGGTGTCTGAGGAGAATCAGGGAATGTAAGACGTGTACCTGAGTGTCAGAGGTGAACCAGGGAGTGTCGGAGATTATCTGGGAGTGTCAGAGGTGTAACTAGGACTATCGGAGGTGTACCTGGGGGTATCAGGTTGTACCTGTTGAGTGTCAGAGGTGTACCTGGGAGTGTCGGAGGTGTTCCTGAGAGTGTGGAGATGTGCACCAGAAGTCAGGCAGTGTATCTGGTAGTGTCAGAGGTGTACCTGGGAGTGTCAGAGGTGTACCTGGGGTGTCAGGGGTGTACCTGGGGTGTCTGGGGGTACTCGGGTGTCAGAGGTGTACCTGGGAGTGTCAGGGGTGTACCTGGGGGTGTCAGAGATGCCTGGGAGTGCCAGAGGTGTACCTGGGAGTGTCAGAGGTGGAGGTGTACCTGGGAGAGTCAGAGGTGTACCTGGGAGTGTCAGAGGTGTACCTGGGGTATCAGCGTGTACCTGGGAGTGTCTGAGGTGTACCTGGGAGTGTCAGAGGTGTGCCTGGAGTGTCAGGAGGTGTGCCTGGGAGTGTCAGAGATGCACTTGGGAGTGTCACAGGTGCACCTGGGAGTGCCTGAGGTGTACCTGGGAATGTCTGAGCTGTACCTGGGAGTGTCTGAGCTGCACCTGGGGTGTCTGGGGTGTACCTGGCAGTGTCTGGTGTACCTGGCAGTGTCAGTGTACCTGGGGTGAGAAGAGTACATGGGGCGTCAAAGAGGTACCTGGGAGTGTCAGAGGTGTACCTGGTAGTGTCAGTGGTGTACTTGGGAGTGTCAGAGGTGTACCTGGGAGTGTCATTGGTGTACCTGGGAGTGTCAGAGGTGTACCTGGGAGTATCAGGGTGTACCTGGGGGTGTCTGGGCTGTACTTGGGAGTGTCAGAGGTGTACCTGGGAGTGTCTGGGGTGTTTCTCGGGTGTCAGAGGTGTACCTGGGAGTGTCAGGGGTGTACCTGGGAGTGTCAGGGGTGTACCTGGGAGTGTCTGAGGTGTACCTGGGAGTGTCAGATGAGTACCTGGGAATGTCAGAGGTGTATCTGGGAGTGTCTGGGGTGTAACTGGGAGTGTCTGAGGTGTACCTGGAGTGTCAGAGGTGTACCTGGGGTGTCAGAGGTGTGCCTGGGAGTGTCGGAGGTGTAGCTGGAAGTGTCAGAGATGTACCTGGGAGTGTCTGAGGGTGTACCTGGGAGTGTCTGAGGTATACCTGGGTGTCAGGGAAGAACCAGGGAGTGTAAGAGGTGTACCTGGGAGTGTCAGAGGTGTTCCTGGGAGTGTCGGAGGTGTACCTTGGGTGTCGAAGTGTACCTGGGAGTGTCAGAGCTGTACCTGGGGTGCCTGAGGTGTACCTGACAGTGTGTGAGGTGTACCTGGCAGTGTCAGCGGTGTACCTGGGGTGTCAGCGGTGTACCTGGGAGTGTCAGCGGTGTAAGTGGGAGTGTCGAATGTGCCTGGGGTGTCCAGAGGTGCTGGGAGTGTCTGAGGGTACCTGGGAGTGTCAGGGGAGAACCAGGAGTGTCAGAGGTGTACCTGGGAGTGTCAGAGGTGTACGAGTGTCAGAGGTGTACCTGGGTGTCTGGGGTGTACCTGGGGAGTGTCAGAGGTGACCTGGGAGTGTCTGGGGTGTACCTCAGGTGTCAGAGGTTTACCTGGGAGTGTTAGAGGTGTACCTGGGAGTGTCAGAGGTGTACCTGGGAGTGTCAGTGGTGTACCCTGGATTGTCAGAGGTGTACCTGGGAGTGACAGGGGTGTACCAGGGAGTGTCAGGGGTGTACCTCGGAGTGTCTGAGGTGCACCTTGGAGTGTCAGATGAGTACCTGGGAATATCAGAGGTGTATCTGGGAGTGTTTGGGGTATACCTGGGAGTGTCAGAGGTGTACCTGGGAGTGTCAGAAGTGTACCTGGGAGTGCCAGAGGTGTACCTGGGAGTGTCGGAGATATACCTGGGAGTGTCACAGGTGTACCTGGAAGTGTAAGAGGTGTACCTGGGAGTGTAAGAGGTGTACCTGGGAGTGTCAGGGGTGTACCTGGGAGTGTCAGGGGTGTAACTGGGAGTGTCAGGCGTGTAACTGGGGAATTAAGCCGGGAGTGTGGCTTCAAGTGTCAGGGTACTTGGGGTGTCAGAGGTGTACCTGGGGTGTCAGAGGTGTACCTGGGAGTGTCAGAGGTGTACCTGAGAATGTCAGGGGTGTACTGGGAGTGTCGTTTGTGTACCTGGGAGTGTCAAAGGTGTTCCTGGGAGTGTCGGAGGTGTACCTGGGAGTGTCGGAGGTGTACCTGGGAGTGTCAGAGGTGTACCTGGGAGTGTCAGTGGTGTACCTGGGAGTGTCTGAGGTGTTCCTGGGAGTGTCAGAGGAGTACCAGGGAGTGTCAGAGGTGTACCTGGGAGTGTCTGAGGTGTACCTGGGAGTGTCAGAGATGTACCAGGGAGTGTCAGTGGAGTGCCTGGGAGTGTCATTGGTGTACCTGGGAGCGTCAGTGGTGTACCTGGGAGTGTCAGAGGTGTCCCTGGGAGTGTCAAAGGTGTACCTGGGAGTGTCTGAGGTGTACCAGGGAGTGTCAGAGGTGTGCCTGGGAGTGTCAGAGGTGTACCTGGGAGTGTCAGATGTGTACCTGGGAGTGCCAGAGGTGTACCTGGGAGTGTCAGTGGTGTACCTGGGAGTGTCTGAGGTGTACCTGGAAGTGTCTGAGGTGTACCTGGGAATGTATGAGGTGTACCTGGGAGTGTCAAAGGTGTACCTGGAAGTGTCTGAGGTGTACCTGGGAGTGTCAAAGGTGTACCTGAGTGTGTCATTGGTGTATCTGGGAGTGTCAGAGGTGTACCTGGGAGTGTCAGTGGTGTACCTGGGAGTGTCTGACGTGTTCCTGGGAGTGTCGGAGGAGTACCAGGGAGTGTCAGAGGTGTACCTGGGAGTGTCAGCGTGTGTACGTGGGAGTGTCAGCGGTGTACCTGGGAGTGTCTGAGGTATACCTGGGAATGTCAGAGGTGTACCTGGGAGTGTCTGAGGTGTACCTGGAAGTGTCTGAGGTGTACCTGGGAGTGTATGAGGTGTACCTGGGAGTGTCAAAGGTGTACCTAGAAGTGTCTGAGGTGTACTTGGAAGTGTCAAAGGTGTACCTGAGGGTGTCATTGGTGTACCTGGGAGTGTCAGAGGTGTACCTGGGAGTGTCAGTGGTGTACTTGGGAGTGTCTGAGGTGTTCCTGGGAGTGTCAGAGGAGTACCAGGGAGTGTCAGGGGTGTACCTGGGAGTTTCAGAGTGTGTACCTGGGTGTGTCAGAGGTGTACCTGGGAGAGTCAGAGGTGTACCTGGGAGTGTCAGGGGTGTACCTGGGAGTGTCGGAGGTGTATCTGGGAGTGTGAGAAGTGTACCTGGGAGTGTCAGTGTAGTACCTGGGAGGTCAGAGGTGTAACTGGGAGTGTCAGAGGTGTACCTGGGAGGTCTGAGGTGTACCTGGGAGGTTCGAGGTGTAACCTGGGAGTGTCAGTGGTGTACCTGAGAGTGTCGGAGGTATACCTGGGAGTATCGGAGGTGTACCTGGGAGTGTCTGAGGTGTATCTGGCAGTGTCAGCGGTGTACCTGGGAGTGTCAGTGGTGTACTTGGGAGTGTCAGATGTATACCTGGGAGTATCAGAGGTGTAGCTGGGAGTGTCTGAGTTGTACCTGGGAGTGTCAGAGGTGTACCTGGGAGTATCGGAGGTGTACCTGGGAATGTCTGAGGTGTATCTGGCAGTGTCAGCGGTGTACCTGGGAGTGTCAGTGGTGTACTTGGGAGTGTCAGATGTATACCTGGGAGTATCAGAGGTGTAGCTGGGAGTGTCTGAGTTGTACCTGGGAGTGTCAGAGGTGTACCTGGGAGTGCCGGAGGTGTACCTGGGAGTGTCGGAGGTGTACCCGGGAGTGTCAGAGGTGTACCTGGGAGTGTCAGAGGTGCACCCAGGAGTGTCAGGGGTGCACCTGGGAGTGTCGGTGGTGTACCTGGGAGTGTCTGAGCAAAGGAGTGCAGATGAGTACATGGGAATATCAGAGGTGTATCTGGGAGGCCGGAGGATTATCTGGGAGTGTCAGAGGTGTAACTAGGACTATCGGAGGTGTACCTGGGGGTACGGAGTTGTACCTGTTGAGTGTCAGAGGTGTACCTGGGAGTGTCGGAGGTGTTCCTGAGAGTGTCAGGAGGTGTACCTGGGACTGTCACGGTGTATCTGGTAGTGTCAGAGGTGTACCTGGGAGTCAGAGGTGTTCCTGGGAGTGTCAGAGGTGTACCTGGGAGTGTCAGGGTGTACCTGGGAGTGTCTGGGGAGCACCTCGGAGTGTCAGAGGTGTACCTGGGAGTGTCAGGGGGTGTACCTGGGAGTGTGGGAGATGTACCTGGGAGTGCCAGAGGTGTACCTGGGAGTGTCAGAGGTGTACCTGGGAGTGTCAGAGGTACCTGGGAGGTCAGACGTACCTGGGAGTGTGAAGTGCACATGGGAGTGTCGGAGGTACCTGGAGTGCCGGAGGTGTACCTGGGAGAGTCAGAGCTGTACCTGGAGTGCCTGAGGTACCTGACAGTGTGTGAGGTGTACCTGGCAGTGTCAGGTGTGACCTGGGAGTGTTGGGCGGTACCTGGGAGCAGCTGGGGTGTAAGTGGGAGGCCAGAGATGTACCTGGGAGTGTCTGAGGTGTACCTGGGAGTGTCTGAGGAGTACCTGGGAGGTCAGGGGGAGAACCAGGGAGTGCAGAGGTGTACCTGGGAGTGTCAGAGGTACCTGGGAGTGTCAGAGGTGTACCTGGGAGTGTCTGGGGAGGCACCTGGAGGTCAGAGGTGTACCTGGGAGTGTCTGGGGTGTCCTGGAGTGTCAGAGGTGTACCTGGGAGTGTCAGAGGTGTACCTGGAGTGTCAGGGGTGTACCTGGGAGTGTCTGGGGAGTACCTCGGAGTGTAAGAGGTGGCTGGGCGGTCAGGGGTGTACCTGGGAGTGTCAGGGGTGTACCTGGGAGTGTCTGAGGTGTACCTGGGAGTGTCAGATGAGTACCTGGGAATATCAGAGGTGTATCTGGGAGTGTTTGGGGTATACCTGGGAGTGTCAGAGGTGTACCTGGGAGTGTCAGAGGTGTACCTGGGAGTGTCAGAGATGTACCTGGGAGTGTCTGAGGTGTACCTGGGAGTGTCTGAGGAGTACCTGGGAGTGTCAGGGGAGAACCAGGGAGTGTCAGAGGTGTACCTGGGAGGCTGGGAGGTGTACCTGGGAGTGTCTGGGGTGTACCTGGGAGTGTCAGAGGTACCTGGGAGTGTCTGGGGTGTACCTCGGAGGTCAGAGGTGTACCTGGGAGTGTCTGAGGTGTACCTGAGGTCTGGGGTGTACCCCTGGAGTGTCAGAGGTGTACCTGGGAGTGTCTGAGGTACCTGGGAATGTCAGATGAGTACCTGGGAATGTCAGAGGTGTATCTGGGAGTGTCTGGGGTGCACCTGGGAGGTCAGAGGTGTACCTGGAGTGTCAGAGGCGTTCCTGGGAGTGTCAGAGGTGTACCTGGGAGTGTCGGAGGTGTACCTGGAAGTGTCAGAGATGTACCTGGGAGTGTCTGAGGTGTACCGGAGAGTGTCTGAGGTATTCTGGGAGGTCAGGGATGAACCAGAGTGTAAGAGGTGTACCTGGGAGTGTCAGAGGTGTTCCTGGGAGGTCGGAGGTGTACCTTGAGTGTCAGAGGTGTACCTGGGAGTGTCAGAGCTGTACCTGGGAGTGCCTGAGGTACCTGACAGTGTGAGTACCTGGCAGGCTGAAGGTGTACCTGAGTGTCAGCGGTGTACCTGGGAGTGTCAGAGGTGTACCTGGGAGGTCAGAGGTGTACCTGGGAGAGTCAGGTGTACCTGGGAGGTCTGGGAGTACCCTCGGAGTGTCAGAGGTGTGGGCGTGTCAGGGGTGTACCTGGGAGTGTCAGGGGTGTACCTGGGAGTGTCTGAGCTGTAATGGGAGTTCAGATGAGTACATGGGAATATCAGAGGTGTACCTGGGAGTGTCGGAGGATTATTGGGAGGTCAGAGGGTGTAACCAGGACTATCGGAGGTGTACCTGGGGCACGGGAGTTGTACCTGTTGAGTGTCAGAGGTGTACCTGGGAGTGTCGGAGGTGTTCCTGAGAGTGTCAGGAGGTACCTGGGAGTGTCAGCGGTGTATCTGGTAGTGTCAGAGGTGTACCTGGGAGTGTCAGAGGTGTACCTGGGAGGCCGAGGTGCCTGGGAGTGTCAGGGGTGTACCTGGGAGTGTCTGGGAGGCCTCGGGAGTGTCAGAGGTACCTGGGAGTGTCAGGGTGTACCAGTGTCCAGAGATGTACCTGGGAGTGTGAGTGTACCTGGGAGTGTCAGAGGTGACCTGGGAGTGTCAGAGGTGTACCTGGGAGTCAGACGTGTACCTGGAGTGTGAGAAGGTGTACATGGAGTGTCGGAGGTGTACCTGGGAGTGTCGGAGGTGTACCTGGGAGAGTCAGAGGTGTACCTGGGAGTGTCAGAGGTGTACCTGGGAGTATCAGCGGTGTACCTGGGAGTGTCTGAGGTGTACCTGGGAGGTCAGAGGTGTGCCTGGGAGTGTCAGAGGTGCCTGGGAGTGTCAGAGATGCACTGAGTGTCACAGGTGCACCTGGGAGAGCCTGAGGTGTGCCTGGGAATGTCTGAGCTGTACCTGGGAGTGTCTGAGCGTGCACCTGGGAGGCCTGAGGTGTACCTGGGAGTGTCTGAGGCACTTGGTGTCAGAGGCACGGGAGTGTGAGAAGAGTACATGGAGCGGGTTGGGCGAGGCCTGGGAGGTCAGAGGTGCCTGGTAGTGTCAGTGGGCACTTGGGAGTGTCAGAGGTGCACCTGGGAGCAGGTGTACCTGGGAGGCCAGGAGGTGTGACCTGGGAGCATCAGGGGTGTACCTGGGAGGTTCATTGCACTTGGGAGGTCAGAGGTGTACCTGGGAGTGTCTGGGGTGTTCCTGGAGGTCAGAGGTACCTGGGAGTGTCAGGGGTGTACCTGGGAGTGTCAGGGGTGTACCTGGGAGGCCTGAGGTGTACCTGGGAGGTAGATGAGTACCTGGGAATGTCAGAGGTGTATCTGGGAGTGTCTGGGTGTAACTGGGAGGCCAGAGGTACCTGGGAGTGTCAGAGGTGTACCTGGGAGTGCCTGAGAGGTACCTGGGAGGTCGGAGGTAGGAAAGTGTCAGAGATGCACGGGAGTGGCCTGAGGTGTACCTGGGAGTGTCTGAGGTATACCTGGGAGGTCAGGGAAGAACCAGGGAGTGTCAGAGGTGTACCTGGGAGTGTCAGAGGTAGCCTGGAGTGCCGGAGGTACCTGGGAGTGTCTGAAGTGTACCTGGGAGGTCAGAGCTGTACCTGAGTGCCTGAGGTACCTGACAGTGTGTGTGAGGTACCTGGCAGTGTCAGGGGTACCTGGAGTGTCAGAGGTGAACCTGGGAGGCTGGGAGGTGTACCGGGAGTGTCAGAGGTGTACCTGGGAGTGTCAGGGTACCTGGGAGTGTCTGGGGGAGCACCGGAGTGTCAGAGGTGCACCTGGGAGTGTCAGGGGGTACCTGGGAGTGTCAGGGGTGTACCTGGGAGTGTCTGGGAGTACCCTGAGTGTAAGAGGTGTAGCTGGGAGTGTCAGGGTGTACCTGGGAGTGTCAGGGGTGTACCTGGGAGTGTCTGAGGTGTACCTGGAGTGTCAGATGAGTACCTGGGAAATCATCAGAGGTGTATCTGGGAGTGTTTGGGGCATACCTGGGAGTGTCAGAGGTGTACCTGGGAGGTCAGAGGTACCTGGGAGTGTCAGAGATGTACCTGGGAGTGTCTGAGGTGTACCTGGGAGTGTCTGAGGAGTACCTGGGAGTGTCAGGGGAGAACCAGGGAGGCCAGAGGTGTACCTGGGAGGCTCGGAGGTGTACCTGGGAGTGTCTGGGGTGTACCTGGGAGTGTCAGAGGTTACCTGGAGTGTCTGGGGTGTACCTCGGAGTGTCAGAGGTGCACCTGGTCTGAGGTGTACCTGGGAGTGTCTGGGGTGCACCTGGAGTGTCAGAGGTGTACCTGGGAGTGTCTGAGGTACCTGGGAATGTCAGATGAGTACCTGGGAATGTTGAGGTGTATCTGGGAGTGTCTGGGTGTACCTGGGAGGTCAGAGGAGGTACCTGGGAGGTCAGAGGCGTTCCTGGGAGGCCAGAGGTACCTGGGAGTGTCGGAGGTACCTGGAAGTGTCAGAGATGTACCTGGGAGTGTCTGAGGTACCTGAGAGTGTCTGGAGGTATACCTGGGAGGTTGGGGATGAACCAGGAGTAAGAGGTGTACCTGGGAGTGTCAGAGGTGTTCCTGGGAGTGTCGGAGGTGTACCTTGGAGTGTCAGAGGTGTACCTGGGAGGCCGAGCTGTACCTGGGAGTGCCTGGAGGTGCACCTGACAGGTGTGAGGAGAACCTGCAGTGTCAGGTGTACCTGGGAGTGTCAGAGGTGTACCTGGGAGTGTCAGGAGGTGTACCTGGGAGTGTCAGAGGTGTACCTGGGAGTGTCAGGGGTGTACCTGGGAGTGTTCAGAGCACCTGGAGTGTCAGAGGTGTACCTGGGGAGGTCAGGGGTGTACCTGGGAGTGTCAGGGGTGTACCTGGGAGTGTCTGAGCTGTACCTGGAGGTCAGATGAGTACCTGGGAATGTCAGAGGTGTACCTGGGAGTGTCTGGGGTACCTGGGAGTGTCAGAGGTGCAACCTGGGAGAGTCTGAGGAGAATCAGGGAGTAAGAGGTGTACCTGGGAGTGTCAGAGGTGAACTAGGGAGAGTCGGAGGATTATTCTGGGAGTGTCGAGAGGTGTAACTAGGGACTATCGGAGGTGTACCTGGGGGTATCGGAGGTGTACCTGTGAGTGTCAGAGGTGTACCTGGGAGTGTCGGAGGTGTTCCTGAGAGTGTCAGAGGTGTACCTGGGAGTGTCAGCGGATCGTGGTAGTGTCAGGAGGCACCTGGGAGTGTCAGGAGGTACCTGGGAGTGTCAGAGGTGTACCTGGGATTGTCAGGGGTGTACCTGGGAGGTCTGGGGAGTACCCTGGAGTGTCAGAGGTGTACCTGGAGTGTTCGGGGGTGTACCTGGGAGTGTCAGAGATGTACCTGGGAGTGCCAGAGGTGTACCTGGGAGTGTCAGAGGTGTACCTGGGAGGTCAGAGGTGTACCTGGGAGCGTCAGAGGTACCTGGGAGTGTGAGAAGTGCACAGTGGAGTGTCGGAGGTACCTGGAGCAAGCCGAGGTGTACCGGGAGTCAGAGGTGTACCTGGGAGGTCAGAGGTGTACCTGGGAGTATCAGGAGGTGTACCTGGGAGTGTCTGATGGGTACCTGGGAGTGTCAGAGGTGTGCCTGGGAGGTCAGAGGTGTACCTGGGAGTGTCAGAGATGCACTTGGAGTGTCAGAGGTGCACCTGGGAGTGCCTGAGGAGTGACCTGGGAGTGTCTGAGCTGGTACCTGGGAGTGTCTGAGGTGCACCTGGGAGTGTCTGAGGTGTACCTGGCAGTGTCTGAGGTGTACCTGGGAGTGTCAGAGGTGTACCTGGGAGGTCAGAAGAGTACATGGGAGCGTCAAGGAGTACCTGGGAGTGTCGAGGTACCTGGGAGTGTCAGGAGGTGTACCTGGGAGTGTCAGAGGTGTACCTGGGAGTGGCTGGTGTACCTGGGAGGCCAGAGGTGCCTGGGAGCATCAGGGGTGTACCTGGGAGTGTCGGGCTGTACTTGGGAGGACAGAGGTGTACCTGGGAGTGTCTGGGTGTGCCGGAGTGTCAGGAGGTGTACCTGGGAGTGGGGTGTACTCGGAGTGTCAGGGGTGTACCTGGGAGTGCCTGAGGTACCTGGGAGTGTCAGATGAGTACCTGGGAATGTCAGAGGTGTATCTGGGAGTGTCTGGGTGCACCTGGGAGTGTCAGAGGTGTACCTGGGAGTGTCAGAGGTGTACCTGGGAGTGTCAGAGGTGTACCTGGGAGTGTCGGAGGTGTACCTGGAAGTGTCAGAGATGTACCTGGGAGTGTCTGAGGTGTACCTGGGAGTGTCTGAGGTATACCTGGGAGGCCAGGAAGAAACCAGGAGGAAGAGGTACCTGGGAGGTTGAGAGGTGTACCTGGGAGTGTCGGAGGTGTACCTTGAGTGTCAGAGGTGTACCTGGGAGTGTCAGAGCTGTACCTGGGAGTGCGTCTGAGGCCTGACAGTGTGTGAGGTGTACCTGGCAGTGTCAGAGGTGTACCTGGGAGTGTCAGAGGTGTGGGTGGGGAGTGTCAGAGGTGCCTGGGAGGTCAGAGGTGTACCTGGGAGGTCAGGGGTGTACCTGGGAGAGTCTGGGGAGTACCGAGTGTAAGAGGTGTAGCTGGGCGTGTCAGGGGTACCTGGGAGTGTCAGGGGTGTACCTGGGAGTGTCTGAGGTGTACCTGGGAGTGCCAGAGGTACCTGGGAGGTCAGGAGGTGTACCTGGAGTGCCAGAGGTGCACCGGAGGTCAGACGTGTACCTGGGAGTGTGAGAAGTGTACATGGGAGTGTCGGAGGTACCTGGGAGTGTCGGAGGTGTACCTGGGAGAGTCAGAGGTGTACCTGGGAGTGTCAGAGGTGTACCTGGGAGTATCAGCGGTGTACCTGGGAGTGTCTGAGGTGTACCTGGGAGTGTCAGAGGTGCCTGGGAGTGCTGGGAGGTGTGCCTGGGAGGTCAGAGATGCACTTGGGAGTGCTGGCAGGTGCACCTGGGAGTGCCTGAGGTGTACCTGGGAATGCCTGAGCTGTACCCGGAGTGCTGGAGCTGCACCTGGGAGTGTCTGAGGTGTACCTGGCAGTGTCTGGAGGTGTACCTGGCAGTGTCAGAGGTGTACCTGGGAGGTGGAGAGAGTACCTGGGATGTCAAAGGAGTACCTGGGAGTGTCAGAGGTGCACCTGGAGCAGCTGGGGTGGTGCACCTGGGAGGTCAGAGGTGCACCTGGGAGTGTCATGGTGTACCTGGGAGTGTCAGAGGTGTACCTGGGAGTATCAGGGGTGTACCTGGGAGTGTCTGGCTGTACCTGGGAGGCCAGAGGTGTACCTGGGAGTGTCTGGGGTAAGCTGGAGTGTCAGAGGTACCTGGGAGTGTCAGGGGTGTACCTGGGAGTGTCAGGGGTGTACCTGGGAGTGTCTGAGGTGTACCTGGGAGTGTCAGATGAACCTGGAAATGTCGGAGGTGTATCTGGGAGTGTCTGGGTGCACTGGGAGGTTCGGAGGTGTACCTGGGAGTGCCAGAGGTGTACCTGGGAGTGCTTGGGAGGTACTGGGAGTGTCGGAGGTGTAGCTGAAAGTGTCAGAGATGTACCTGGGAGTGTCTGAGGTGTACCTGGGAGTGTCTGAGGCATACCTGGGAGGCCAGGGAAGAACCAGGAGTGTAAGAGGTGTACCTGGGAGGTCAGAGGTGTTCCTGGGAGTGTCGGAGGTGTACCTTGGAGTGTCCGAAGGTACCTGGGAGTGTCAGAGCTGTACCTGGGAGTGCCTGAGGTGTACCTGACAGTGTGTGAGGTGTACCTGGCAGTGTCAGCGGTGTACCTGGGAGGTTGGGCGGTAGAAAGTGGGAGGTTCGGAGGTGTACCTGGGAGGTCAGAGGTGTACCTGGGAGTTAGGTGTACCGGGAGTGTCTTGGGAGTACCTCGGAGGTAAGAGGTGTAGCTGGGCGTGCAGGGGGGTACCTGGGAGGCAGGGGTGTACCTGGGAGTGTCAATGAGTACCTCGGAGGTCAGAGGTGTACCTGGGTGTCAGGGGTGTGTACCTGGGAGGTCAGGTACCTGGGAGTGTCTGAGGTACCTGGGAGTTGGGATGAGTACCTGGGAATATCAGAGGTGTATCTGGGAGTGTTTGGGGTATACCTGGGAGGTCAAGGTGTACCTGGGAGTGTCAGAGGTACCTGGGGTTGGGAGAGAGGTACCTGGGAGTGTCTGAGGTGTACCTGGGAGTGTCTGAGGAGTACCTGGGAGTGTCAGGGGAGAACCAGGAGGCCAGAGGTGTACCTGGGAGTGTCAGAGGTGTACCTGGGAGTGTCATTGGGAGCCAGAGGTACCTGGGAGTGTCTGGGGTGTACCCTGGAGTGTCAGAGGTGTACCTGGGAGTGTCAGAGGTACCTGGGAGTGCCTGGGGTACCCTGGAGTGTCAGAGGGGTACCTGGGAGTGTCTGGAGGTACCTGGGAATGTCAGGATGAGTACCTGGGAATGTCAGAGGTGTATCTGGGAGTGTCTGAGGTGTACCTGGGAGGTCAGAGGTGTACCTGGAGTAAGCAGGCGTTCCTGGGAGTGTCAGAGGTGTACCTGAGTGTCGGAGGTACCTGGAAGTGTCAGAGATGTACCTGGAGGTTGAGGTGTACTGCCTGAGAGTCTGAGGATACCTGGGAGTGTCAGGGATGAACCAGGAGTGTAAGAGGTGTCACCTGGGAGTGCCAGAGGTGTACCTGGGAGTGTCGGAGGTGCACCTTGGAGTGTCAGAGGTGTACCTGGAGTGTCAGAGCTGTACCTGGGAGTGCCCTGAGGTACCTGACAGTGTGTGTGGGAGGTGTACCTGGCAGTGTCATGTGTACCTGGGAGTGTCAGGCGGTGTACCTGGGAGTGTCAGAGGTACCTGGGAGTGTCAGGAGGTGTACCTGGGAGTGTCAGGGGTGTACCTGGGAGTGTCTGGGGAGTACCGAGGTCAGAGGTGAGCTGGGCGTGTCAGGGTGTACCTGGGAGGCCAGGGGTGTACCTGGGAGTGTCCGAGCTGTAAATGGGAGGTGTGATGAGTACATGGGAATACTCAGAGGTGTATCTGGGAGCAAGCTTGGGGTATATCTGGGAGTGTTCAGAGGTGCACCTGGGAGTGTCTGAGGAGAATCAGGGAGCAAGACGTGTACCTGGGAGGTCAGAGGTGAACCAGGGAGTCGGAGATTATCTGGGAGTGTCAGAGGTGTAACCAGGACTATCGGAGGTACCTGGGGGTACAAAGTTTGCTGGGAGTGTCAGAGGTGTACCTGGGAGGTCGGAGGTGTTCTCGAGAGTGTCAGAACCTGGCGTCAGCGGTGTATCCAGAAGTCAGAGAGGTACCTGGGTGCAGCCTGGGAGTGTCAGGAGGTACCTGGGATTGTCAGGGTGCACCTGGGAGGTCTGGGAGTACCTCGGAGGTCAGAGGTGCACCTGGGAGTGCCAGGTGTACCTGGGAGGTCAGAGATGTACCTGGGAGCGCAGAGGTGTACCTGGGAGTGTCAGGTGTACCTGGGAGGTCAGAGGTACCTGGAGTGTCAGACGGCACCTGGGAGCGTGAGGAGGCAAGCGGGAGCAAGCGGAGGTGTACCTGGGAGGTCGGAGGTGTACCTGGGAGAGTCAGAGGTGTACCTGGGAGCAGAGAGGTGTACCTGGGAGATCATGGGTACCTGGGAGGTCTGAGTGTACCTGGGAGCTGGGTGAGGTGCCTGGGAGTCAGTGTGCCTGGGAGGTCAGAGATGCACCTGGGAGTGTCACAGGTGCACCTGGGAGTGCCAGAGGTGTACCTGGGAATGTCTGAGCTGTGCACCTGGGAGTGTCTGAGCGGGCACCTGGGAGTGTCTAGAGGTGTACCTGGAGTGTCTGAGGTGGCACTGGCAGTGTCAGAGGTACCTGGGAGGTGGAGAAGAGCACATGGAGCGCTGGGGGAGCACCTGGGAGTGTCAGAGGTGTACCTGGGAGTGCTGTGGTGTACCTGGGAGTGTCAGAGGTGTACCTGGGAGGCCATTGGTGTACCTGGGAGGTCAGAGGTGTACCTGGGAGCATCAGGGGTGTGTACCTGGGAGTGTCTGGGTCGTACCTGGGAGGCCAGAGGTGTACCTGGGAGTGTCTGGGGGCAAGCCTGGAGCATCAGAGGTGGCACCTGGGAGGTTGGGGTGTACCTGGGAGGTCAGGTACCTGGGAGCCTGAGGCACCTGGGAGGCTGGGAGTACCTGGGAATGTCAGAGGTGTACCTGGGAGTGTCTAAACTGGGGAGGCGAGGTGTACCTGGGAGGTCAGAGGTACCTGGGAGGCCAGGAGGTGGTACGGGAGGCCGGAGGTAGCTGGGACAGAGATGCACCTGGGAGGTCTGAGGTACCTGGGAGTGTCTGAGGCATACCTGGGAGGTTGGGAAGAACCAGGAGGTAAGAGGTGTACCTGGGAGTGTCAGAGGTGTCCTGGGAGTGCGGAGGTACCTGGAGGTCTCGAAGTGTACCTGAGCCAGAGCTGCACCTGGGAGTGCCTGAGGTGTACCTGACAGTGTGTGAAACTGGGAGTGCCTGGGAGGTGTACCTGGGAGTTGGGCGGTGGGCGTGGGAGGTCAGAGGTACCTGGGAGGTAGAGGTGCACCTGGGAGGCCAGGGGTACCTGGAGGCTCAGAGTACCCCGGAGTGTAAGGTGTACCTGGGCGTCAGGGGTGCACCTGGGAGTGTCAGGCACCGAGAGTGTCTGAGGTGCACCTGGGAGGCCAGATGAGCACCTGGGAATATCAGAGGTGTACCTGGGAGTGTTTGGGGTATACCTGGGAGGTCAGAGGCACGGGAGTGTCAGAGGTACCTGGGAGTGTCAGATGCACTGGGAGGTTCTGAGGTACCTGGGAGTGTCTGAGGAGTACCTGGGAGTCAGGGGAGAACTAGGGAGGTCAGAGGTGTACCTGGGAGGCAAGCAGAGGTGCACCTGGGAGGTCAGAGGTACCAGGAAGGTCAAAGGAGTACCTGAGTGTCAAAGGCATACCTGGGAGCATCGGAGGTGACACTGGGAATATTGGAGGGTACCTGGGAGTGCCAGAGGTGTACCTGGGAGTGTCGAGATGTACCTGGGAGCCGAGGTGTACCTGAGAGTGTCAGAGGTGTACCTGGAAGACACAGGTGTACCTGGGTGTGCTCGGAGGTGCACCTGAGAGTGTCAGAGGGTACCTGGGAGGCCAGAGGAACCTGGGAGGTCAGGAGGCACCTGGGAGGTCAGAGGTGGCACCTGGATTGTCAGAGGTGTAACTGGGAGTGTCAGAGGTACCTGGGAATGTCAGAGGTGTACCTGGGAGGTTGGAGGTGTACCTGGGAGTGTCAGAGGTACCTGGGAGCGAGGTGGCACCTGGGAGTGTCTGAGGTACCTGGAGTAAGCTTGAGGTGTACCTGGGAGGCTGCGGAGGAGAACCAGGAGGTAAGATGTGCCTGGGAGTTACAGAGGTGAACCAGGGAGGCCGGAGGATTATCTGGGAGTGCTGGGGAGAACTGGGACTATCGGGAGGTACCTGGGGGCACGGAGGTGTACCTGGGAGATGTCAGAGGTGTACCTGGGAGGCCAGAGGTGTTCCTGAGAGCAACAGAGGTGTACCTGGGAGTGTGAAGCGGGCACCTGGTAGTGTCAGGAGGCACCTGGGAGGTCAGGAGGTGTACCTGGGAGGTCAGAGGTGTACCTGGGAGTGTCAGGGGTGTACCTGGGAGTGTTCAGAGTTCAGCCTAGGAGTACCTGGGAGGCCAGGTGTACCCAGAGGCCAGAGGTGTACCTGGGAGTGCAGAGGTACCTGTGAGTGCCGGCGGTGGTACCTGGGAGTGTCAGAGGTACCTGGGAGTGTTAGAGAGGCACCTGGGAGTGTGAGAGGTGTACATGGGAGTGTCTGAGGTACCTGGGAGGCCGGAGGGTACCTGGGAGTGTCAGAGGTACCTGGGAGGCCAGAGGTGTACCTGGGAGTGCCCAAAGTGGTACCTGGGAGGTCTGAGGTACCTGGGAGGCCAGAGGTGCCTGGGAGGCTGTAGGTGTGCCTGGGAGGTCAGAGGTGCACTTGGAGTGTCACAGGTGCAACCTGGGAGTGTCTGAGGTACCTGGGAGGTCACTGTACCTGAGTGTCTGAGCTGCACCTGGAGTGTCTGAGGTACCAGCAAGTCTGAGGTGTACCCGGCAGTGTCAGAGGTGTACCTGGGAGGTGAGGCAGAGTACATGGCAGTGTCAGTGGTGTACATGGGAGTGTCAGAGGTACCTGGAGTGTCATTGAGGCACCTGGGAGTGCCAGAGGCACCTGGGAGCACGGGTGTACCTGGGAGTGTCAGGCGCTGTACCTGGGAGTGTCAGAGGTGTACCTGGGAGGTCAGAGGTGTACCTGGGAATGTCAGAGGTTTACCTGGGAGTGTCTGAGGTGTACCTGCAAGTGTTCGAGGGGTACTTGGGAGTGTCAGAGTTCAGGAGTGTAAGAGGTGCCTGGGAGGTAGAGATGGCACCTGGGATTGTCGGAGGTGTACCTGAATGTCAGAGGTACCCTGGAATGTCAGAGGTGTACCTGGAAATGTCTGAGGTGCACATGGAGGTGCAGAGGTGTACCTGGCAGTGTCAGGGGTGTACCTGGGAGTGTCAGGTGTAATCTGGGGGAGGCTCAGGAGGCACCTGGGAGGCCAGGGGTGTACCTGGGAGGTCAGAGGTGCACTCGGGAGGCCTGAGGTACTGGGAGCAACCGGAAGTGTACCTGGGAATACCAGAGGTGCCTGGGAGGCCAGGAGGTGCACCTGGGAGTGTCAGAGGTACTGGGAGGTCAGAGGTGTACCTGGGAGGCTCAAAGGCAGAGCCTGGGAGTGTGAGAAGTGCACCTGGGAGCAAGCGGAGGTACTGGGAGTGTAAGAGGTGTACCTGGGAGTGTAGGCATGTGTACCTGGGAGGTCGGAGGTAACTGGGAATGTCAGAGGTACCGGAGTGCCGAGGTGCACCAGGGAGGTCAGAGACAAACCAGAAAATGAGGTGCTCAGAGTAATGGAAGGCTCGGGAATATCAGAGTGTACCTGGGAGTGCCAGAGGTGTCCCCGGAAGGTCAGAGGTACCTGGGAGTGTCAGAGGTGCACTGGGGGTGCAGAGGAGTACTGGGAGCTGAGAAGCACCTGGAGTGTCGGAGGTGTACCCAGAGCCGGAGGTGTACCTGGGAGAGTCAGAGGTACCTGGAGCAACAGAGGTGTACCTGGGAGGCCAGTGGGTACTCATGAGTCTTGAGGTGTACCTGGAGTGTCAGAGGCAAAGCCTGGAGGTCAGAGAGCACTGGGAGTGTCGGAGGTGCCCCTGGAGTGTCAGAGGTGCACCTGGGAGTAACATGGTGCACCCGGTAGTGTCAGAGGTGCCTGGGAGGAGAGGCCCTGGGACTGTCAGAGGTACCTGGAGTGCCAGGTGTACCTGGGAGTGTCAGGGAGAACCTCGAGTGTCAGAGGTGTACCTGGGAGCACAGATGAGCACTGGAACATCAGAGGATCTGGGCAAGCTTGGGGTCATACCTGGGAGTGTCAGAAGGTGCACTGCCACCTGCTGCACCTGGGAGTGTCAGAGAGTACCTGGAAGTGTCAGAGGCACTGGTGTCAGAGTACCCAGAGTCAGAGATACCTGGGAGGCCAGAGGTGGATTCAGAGGTCAGAGGTGGGAACCTGGGAGGCCGAGGTTACCTGGGAGTGTCTGAGGTACCTGGGAGGTCGAATATGTTCCTGGAGAAGCCAGTGGTGTACCTGGAGTGCCTAGGGGGCACCTGGGAGCAGGAGGGCACCTGGGAGGCCTGAGGTGTACCTGGGAATATCAGAGGTATCTGGGAGGTTGGGGCATACCTGGGAGTGTCAGAGGTACCTGGGAGTGTCAGGGGCTGTACCTGCAGAGTGTCTGAGGTAAAACTGGGAGTGTTGGAGGTGCAGTGGGAGTGTCAGTGCCTGGGAGAGTCAGAGCGTGCCTGAGTGTCACAGGTGAACCTGGGAGTGTCTGAGGGTACCGGAAGCAGTCTGAGCTGTACCTGGAGAGCCACAGGTACCTGGGAGTGTCAGAGGCCTGGAAGTGTCTGAGGTGTACCTGGGAGGTCTGAGGCACCTGGGAGTGTCTGAGGTACCTGGGAGGCCTGAGGTGTACCTGGAGTGTAAGAGGTGAACCAGGAGTGTCGGAGGATTGATATTGTGAGGTACCTGGGAGCGTCGGAGATGTCCTGAGAGGCTCAGGAGGTGCACCTGGGAGGCCAAAGCGGTGTACCTGGGAGCGGAGGTGTCCTGAGAGTCAGAGGTACACCGGGAGGTGGGGCGGTGTACCTGGCAGGTCAGAGGTGCACCTGGGAGGCCGAGGGCCTGGGAGGTCAGAGGTGTACCAGAGGTCAGGTGTACCTGAGTGTCTGGGGAGAACCCGGAGGTCAGAGGTACCTGGGAGGGCCAGGTGTACCTGGGAGTCTGAGATGGCCTGGGAGGAGGCAAGCCTGGAGTGCTAAGGAACACCTGGGAGCAAGCTGGGGAGAACCAGGGAGGCCAGAAATGGGAGTGTCAGAGGTGCACCTGGGAGGTCGGAGGTACCAGGGATTGTCAGGTGAGTAATGGGAGGCTGGGGCAGGTACTTGGGAGTATCGAGGAGGTACCTGGGAATGAGGCACCTGGAAGCCGGAGGTGGGCACCTGGGAGTGTCGGAGGTGTTCCTGAGAGTGTCAGAGGTGTACCTGGGAGTGTCAGAGGACAATCAGGGGAGGTCACAGGTGATCTGGGAGTGTCAGAGGCAACCTGGGAGTGTTAGGGGTGCAGCCTTAGAGTCAGAGGTGCACCTGGGAGAGTCAGAGGTGTGGAGTATCAGAGGTGCAACAGGAGTGTCAGGGGGTACCTGGGAGTGTCAGAGGTGTACCTGGGAGGCCACAGGTGTACCTGGGAGGTCTGAGGTGTACCTGGGAGCAAGCCAGAGGAAAGCAAGGAGTGTGAGAGGTGTAAGGTCAGATGTACCAGGAGGACAGAGGTGCACGGGAGCAAGTCAGAAGAAAACAGGGAGGTCAGAGGAGTGCCTGGGAGTGTCAGGGCCTGGGAGCCGGATGTGTACCTGGGATTATCAGAAACCAGGAGCAGCAGAGGTGTACCTGGAGTGCGGAGGTGAACCAGGAGTGTCGGTGGAGGATCTGGGAGGCTCAGAGGTGCACCTGGGAGTGTCAGGAGGTGTACCTGGGAGGCTCAGAGGTGTACCTGGAAGTGTCAGAGGTGCCCGGAGGTCTGAGGTGTACCTGGGAGCCCAGTGTACCAGAGAGTGTCAGAGGAGCACTCAGGGGAGTCATAGTGGCCTGGGAGGCTGAGATGTACCTGGGAGCATGAGGTGTACCTGGGGAGCAAGTCAGGTGTGTACCAGGAGTGTCACAGAGTACCTGGAGGTGGGAGAGGTTCACCTGGGGGCAGAGGTGTACCTGGAGCACAGAGATGTACCTGGGAGTGTCAGAGGTGTATCTGGGAGGCAGAGGCAACCTGGAAGCCAGAGGTACCAGGGAGGCCAGTGAGTACCTGGGAGGCAAAGGCGTTCGGGAGGCTGGAGGTGTACTCAGAATATCGAGGACCAGAAAAGCAGAGGTGTACCTGGAGAAATGGAGAAGTACCAGAGTGTCAGTACCTGGGAGGTCAGAGGTGTACCTGCAGCAAGTAAGAGGTACTTGGGGTGTCAGAGGTGCCTGAGGTCAGGTGTACCAAACAGAGGGTACTTGGAGGCTGGAGGTGAGACACCCTTGAGTGCCCAGGAAAAACCAGGAGAAGGCAGGTGCAGAGGCCAGGAGGTGTGTCTGGAGTGTCGGAGGTGCACCTTGAGGTCAGAGGTACCTGGGAGGCCCAGCTGCACCTGAAAGTTCAGAGGCACTGGCAAGTCTGATGTGTACCTGCAGTGCTCAAGGCACCTGGAGCCAAGCAGGCCTGGAGTGTCAGAGGTATGCTGGGAGGACAGAGGTGTACCCGTGAGCTCAGGTGTGCCTGGGAGTGCCTGGGAAGGCCCCCGGAGGCAGAGAGGTGCACCTGGGAGGTCACGGTGTACCTGGGAGAGCCTGAGGCCACCTGGAGCAAGTCAGATGAGCACCAGAATATCAGAGGTGTACCTGGGAGCAAGCGAGCCGTACCACCTGGGAGCAGTCCGAGGTGCCTGGCAGTGTCAAAGGTACCCAGAGTGTCATGTGTACCTGGAAGGCCAGAAAAATCCTTGGAAAGCCAGAGGTAACTGGGAGGTCAGGGGAAAAACCTCAGAGGTCTAGAGCAACTGGAGGTCAGAGGTGCACCTGGGAGCCAGGTAACTGGAGCAGAGACGTACCTGGAGCGTCTGAGGCACCTGGAGAACCTGAGGAGCACCAGAGTGCCAGGGGAGAAACCCAGGAGGCCAAAGGTGTACCTGGGAGGCCAGAGGTGCACCTGGAAGTCATGAGGCACCAGAGTGTCAGGTGGAGGCCTGGGAGGCCAAGGCCCTGGGAGCACGGAGGTACCTGAACACGGAGAGGTACTGAAGACCGGAGGTACCCAGAGCAGATGTACTCAGCAAGCGGAGGCACTGGGAGAGTCACAGCAGCCCAAAGGCACGAGGTGTACCTGGGAGCACAGAAGGGCACCTGGGAGTTCAGAGGAGCACCCAAAGTCAGAGGCACCTGGGGGAGTCAGAGGTACCTGGCAGAGGTACCAGGGATGTCTGGGGAGGTGTACCTGGGAAAACAGAAAACTGGAGGTCAGAGGTGAACTGAAGGTCAGTGTACCTGGAGCAACAGATGTACCTGGGAAAACAGAGGGGAGTGCTGAGGTGCACCTGGGAGTGCCTGAGGCCTGGAGGAGAGAAGCAGGAGGTAAGACGTACCTGGAGCATCAGGTGCAATTGGAGCAAGACAACTGGGAGGTAAGAAGTGTAACTGAGTGTTGGAGAAAATTTGGGAGAAGCCGGGAGGTAAACCCTGAGAGGTTGTGAGAGGCAGATACCTGGAGGGTTGCAGGCCCAAAAAGGAAAACAGAGTGTAAGAGGTGTTTGGGAATGTCAAAAATTGGGAAAGAATCAAGGGTTGTATGTAACTGGGAGTAATGGAGGTGTAACTGGGAGGCCAGGTGTACTGGGAAAATAGTGTACCTGAGAGCCGAGTACCTGCCAGAGAGTGTATCTGAGCCTGAGGTGTACTCTGGGAGTGTCTGAGGTATACTTTTTTGAAAGTGTCAGGAAAACCAGATAAGAGGTGTGCTCTGAGTTAACATGTAACTGGAATACTGA
>NW_024748686.1:0-3651 GCF_018991925.1 Homarus americanus
ACCTCGAGTGTAGAAGGCCGCTCCGGATGTTTGATGTTTTGGATCCACCGAGCCGTCTGTGAAGTATGATGCTGCATCAGCCGGAGTCTCGGTGGCTATGACTTCCAGTTATTTTTTTGAGGTCCTCCTTCTGGAGGTAGGCTTTACTATCGCCTAGGTCGGTAATTTTGAATGTGGCTGGTGGTGAGCTCCATGGTGGAGGAACTACGTAACCATTTTTTGAAAAATTGTGAACAATTTTAGAAAATTTTCTGAATATTTTCTGAAAATTTTGGGAAATGTTTTGAAATATTTTGAAAAATTTTGGAAAATTTTCCAAAAAATTTTCAGAGGGTCTGACCTTGGGTGTAGAAGGCCGCTCCGGATGTATGATGTTTTGGATCCACCAAGCCATCTGTGAAGTATCATGCTGCATCTGCCGGTGTCTCGGTGGCTATGGCTTCCAGAGTTATTTTTTTGAGGTCCTGGAGGTAGGCTTTACTATCGACTAGGTCGGTAATTTTGAATGTGGCTGGTGGAGAGCTCCATGGTGGAGGAACTACGTAACCATTTTTTGAAAAATTGTGAACAATTTTAGAAAATTTTTGGAAAATTTTCTGAAAATTTTGGGAAATGTTTTGAAATATTTTGAAAAATTTTGGAAAATTTTGGAAAATTTTTGGAAAATTTTTGAAAAATTTCTGAAAATTTTCTGAAAATTTCGTGAAATATTTTGAAATTTTTGAAAAATTTGGGAAAATTTTTGGAAAATTTCTGAAAATTTTTCGGAAAATTTTTGAAAAATTTTGAAAATTTTTGGAAAATGTTTGAAATTTTTTGGAAAAATGTTGAAAATTTTCTGATAATTTTGGGACATTTTTGGAAAATTTTTGGAAAATTTTCAAAAAATTTTCAAAATTTTCCAAAAATTTTTCAGAGGGGCTGACCTCGAGTGTAGAAGGCCGCTCCGGATGTTTGATGTTTTGGATCCACCGAGCCGTCTGTGAAGTATGATGCTGCATCAGCCGGAGTCTCGGTGGCTATGACTTGATTGTTTTTGAGTCCTCCTTCTGGAGGTAGGCTTCACTATCCCGCCCTAGGTCGGCTGGTAATTTTTGAATGATGTGGCTGGTGGAGAGCTCCATGGTGGAGGAACTACATGTAACCATTTTTTTGAAAAATTGTGAACAATTTTAGAAAATTTTTAAGGAAAATTTTCTGAAAATTTTGGAAATGTTTTTTGAAAATATTTTGAAAAAATTTTAGAGAAATTTTCAAAAAAATTTTTCAGAGGTCTGACCTTAGGTGTAGAAAGGCCGCTCCGGATGTGTATGATGTTTTGGATCCACCAAGCCATCTGTGAAGTATCATGCTGCATCTGCCGGTGTCTCGGTGGCTATGGCTTCCAGAGTTATTTTTTTGAGGTCCTGGAGGTAGGCTTTACTATCGACTAGGTCGGTAATTTTGAATGTGGCTGGTGGAGAGCTCCATGGTGGAGGAACTACGTAACCATTTTTTGAAAAATTGTGAACAATTTTAGAAAATTTTTGGAAAATTTTCTGAAAATTTTTGGAAAATTTTCTGAAAATTTTGGGAAATGTTTTGAAATATTTTGAAAAATTTTGGAAAATTTTGGAAAATTTTTGGAAAATTTTTGAAAAATTTCTGAAAATTTTCTGAAAATTTTGTGAAATATTTTGAAATTTTTGAAAAATTTGGGAAAATTTTTGGAAAATTTCTGAAAATTTTTCGGAAAATTTTTGAAAAATTTTGAAAATTTTTGGAAAATGTTTGAAATTTTTTGGAAAAATGTTGAAAATTTTCTGATAATTTTGGGACATTTTTGGAAAATTTTTGGAAAATTTTCAAAAATTTTCAAAAATTTTCCAAAAATTTTTCAGAGGGGCTGACCTCGAGTGTAGAAGGCCGCTCCGGATGTTTGATGTTTTGGATCCACCGAGCCGTCTGTGAAGTATGATGCTGCCTCAGCCGGAGTCTCGGTGGCTATGACTTCCAGTTATTTTTTTGAGGTCCTCCTTCTGGAGGTAGGCTTTACTATCGCCTAGGTCAGTAATTTTGAATGTGGCTGGTGGAGAGCTCCATGGTGGAGGAACTACGTAACCATTTTTTGAAAAATTGTAAACAATTTTAGAAAATTTTCTGAAAATTTTCTGAAAATTTTGGGAAATGTTTTGAAATATTTTGAAAAATTTTCTGAAAATTGTGAAATATTTTGAAATTTTTGAAAAATTTTTGAAAATTTTTGGAAAATTTCTGAAAATTTTTCTGAAAATTTTTCCAAAAATTTTCAGAGGTCTAAACGCCAGGTGTAGAAGGCCGCTCTGGATGTATGATGTTTTGGATCCACCAGCCATCTGTGAAAGTATCATGCTGCATCTGCGTGTCTCGGTGGCTATAGCTTCCAGGAGGTTATTTTTTTGAGGTCCTTCTGGAGGTGAAGCACTATCGCCTGGGTCAGTATTTTGGCTGGTGGAGAGCTCCATGGTGGAGGAACTACGTAACCATTTTTTGAAAAATTGTGAACAATTTTAGAAAATTTTTGGAAAATTTTCTGAAAATTTTGTGAAATATTTTGAAATTTTTGAAATTTTTGGGAAAATTTTTGGAAAATTTCTGAAAATTTTTCGGAAAATTTGTGAAAAATTTTGAAAATTTTTGAAAAATTTTGAAAATTTTTGGAAAATTTTTGAAATTTTTTGGAAAATTGTTGAAAATTTTCTGATAATTTTGGGACATTTTTTGAAAATTTCTGGAAAATTTTCAAAAATTTTCCAAATTTTCCAAAAATTTTTCAGAGGGGCTGACCTCGAGTGTAGAAGGCCGCTCCGGATGTTTGATGTTTTGGATCCACCGAGCCGTCTGTGAAGTATGATGCTGCATTAGCCGGAGTCTCGGTGGCTATGACTTCCAGAGTTATTTTTTTGAGGTCCTCCTTCTGGAGGTAGGCTTTACTATCGCCTAGGTCGGTAATTTTGAATGTGGCTGGTGGAGAGCTCCATGGTGGAGGAACTACGTAACCATTTTTTGAAAAATTGTGAAAAATTTTAGAAAATTTTTGGAAAATTTTCTGGAATTTTTGGGAAATGTTTTGAAATATTTTGAAAAATTTTCGGAAAATTTTTGAAAATGTTTTGAAAATTTTTGAAAATTTTTGAAGATTTTCGAAAATTTTCCAAAAAATTTTCAGAGGGTCTGACCTTGGGTGTAGAAGGCCGCTCCGGATGTATGATGTTTTGGATCCACCAAGCCATCTGTGAAGTATCATGCTGCATCTGCCGGTGTCTCGGTGGCTATGGCTTCCAGTTATTTTTTTGAGGTGCTCCTTCTGGAGGTAGGCTTTACTATCGCCTAGGTCGGTAATTTTGAATGTGGCTGGTGGAGAGCTCCATGGTGGAGGAACTACGTAACCATTTTTGAAAAATTGTAAACAATTTAAGAAAATTTTTGGAAAATTTTTGGAAAATTTTGGGAAATGTTTTGAAATATTTTGAAAAATTTTCTGAAAATTGTGAAATATTTTGAAATTTTTGAAAAATTTTTGAAAATTTTTGGAAATTTCTGAAAATTTTTGAAAATTTTTGAAAATTTTGGAAAATTTTTTAAATTTTTTTGAAAATTTTGGAAAATTTTGGGAAAATTTTGGAAAATTTT
>NW_024748687.1:0-31055 GCF_018991925.1 Homarus americanus
GAGTATAACATATCCCCTGATCGGTGTATAACAAAGTCCCTGGTGGAGTATAATAAAGTCCCCTGGTCGAGAATGACAAAGTTTTCTAAACGAGTATAACAAAGTCCTCTCATCGAGTATAACAAAGTCCCCTGATTGAGTATAACAAAGGCACCTCATCGAGTATAACAAAGTCCCCTAATCGAGTATAACATATCCCTTGATCGAGTATAACAAAGTCCCCTGGTCGAGTATAATAAAGTCCCTAATCGAGTAGAACAAAAGCCCCTCATCGAGTATATCAAAGTCCATTGGTCAAATATAGGAAACCCCACTGATCGAGTATGACAAAGTCCCCTGATTAAGTATAAAAAAGTCCCCTGGTCGAGTATAACAGGGTCCCCTGACTGAGTATAACAAAGTCCCCTGGTCGAGTATTACAAAGCCCCCTCATCGAGTATAACAAAGGCCCCTAATCGAGGATAACAAAGTCCCCTGATTGAGTATAACAAAGTCCCCTGATCGAGTATAACAAAGTCCTCTGGTTGAGTATGACAAAGTCCCCTGATCAAGTATAACAAAGTCCTCTGGTCGAGCATAACAAAGGCCCCTCATCGAGTATAACAAAGTCCATTGGTCAAGTTTAAAAAACTCCCCTGGTCGAGTATAACAAAGTCCCCTCATAGAGTATAACAAAGCCCCCTGCTCGAGCATAAAAAAGTCCCCTGATCGAGTATAACAAAGTCTCCTGATCGAGTATAACAAAGCCCCCTAATCGAGTCCAAAAAAGGCCCCTAATCGAGTATAACAAAGTCACCTGATCTATTATAACAAAGGCCCCCGGTCGAGTATAACAAAGGGCCCTCATCGAGTATAACAAAGTCCCCTCATCGAGTATAACAAAGCCGCCTAATCGAGTATAACAAAGTCCCCTGATCGAGTATAACAAATGCCCCTAATCGAGTATAACAAAGTCCCCTGATCGAGTATAACAAAGTCCCCTGATCGAGTATAAAAAATTCCCCTGATCGAGTATAACAAATTCCTCTGATCGATTAAAACAAAGCCCCCTGATCGAGTATAACAAAGTCCCCTGATCGTGTATCACAAATGCCCCTGATCGAGTCCAAAAAAGGCTCCTAAGTGAGTATAACAAAGTCCCCTGATCTAGTATAACAAAGGCCCCTCATCGAGAATATCAAAGGCCCCTCATCGAGTATAACAAAGTCCCCTGATCGAGTATAACAAAGCCGCCTAATAGAGTATAACAAAGTCACCTGATCGTGTATAACAAAGTCCCCTGTTCGAGTCTAACAAAGTCCCCTTATCGAGTATAACAAATTCCCCTTATCGAGTATAACAAAGTCCCCAAATCGAGTATAACTAAGTCCCCTGATCGAGTATAACAAAGGCCCCTAGT
Source organism: Homarus americanus (assembly GCF_018991925.1). Taxonomy (NCBI): domain Eukaryota; kingdom Metazoa; phylum Arthropoda; class Malacostraca; order Decapoda; family Nephropidae; genus Homarus; species Homarus americanus. The sequence continues at coordinate 1,400 of NW_024748687.1, forward strand.
CGAGTATAACAAAGTCCCCTAATCGAGTAAAACACAGTCTCCTGGTCGAGTATAACAAAGTTTTCTAATCGAGTATAACAAAGGCCCCTGGTCGAGTATAACAAAGTCCTTTGACCGAGCATAACAAAGTCCCCTGATCGAGTATTACAAAGTCCCTTAATCAAGTATAACAAAGTCCCTTGATCGAGTATAACAAAGTCTCCTGATCGAGTAAGACAAAGTCCCCTGATCGAGTACAACAAAGTCCCCTGATCGAGTATACCAAAGCCCCCTGGACGAGTATAACAAAGTCCCCTGAACCGAGTACAACAAAGTCCCCTGATCGAGTATAACATATCCCCTGATCGAGTTCAACAAAGTCCCTAGTGGAGTATAACAAAGTTCCCTAATCGAGTATAACAAAGTCTCCTGGTCGAGTATAACAACGTTTTCTTATCGAGTATAACACAGGCCCCTGTTCGAGCATATCAAAGTCCTCTGATCGAATATAACAAAGTCCCCTGATCGAGTATAACACATGACTTGATCAATTATAACAAAGTCCCCTCATCGAGTATAACAAAGGCCCCTCATCGAGTATAGCAAAGTCCATTGGTCAAATATAGGAAAGTCCACTGATCGAGCATAACAAAGACCCCCGATCGAGTATAACAAAGGCTTCTGGTCGAGTATGACAAAGTCCCCTGATCAAGTATGAAAAAGTCCCCTGGTCTAGTAAAACAAAGTCCCCTGATCGAGTATAACAAAGTCCCCTGGTCGAGTATAGCAAAGTCTTCTGGTCGAGTATAACAAAGCCCCCTCATCGAGTATAACAAAGGCCCCTAATCGAGTATAACAAAGTCCCCTGATCGAGTATAACAAAGTCCCCTGATCGAGTATAACAAAGACCACTGGTTGAGTATAACAATGTCCCCTGATCGAGTATAACAAAGTCCCCTGATCGAGTATAACAAAGCCCCCTGGACGAGTATAACAAATTCCCCGGAACCGAGTACAACAAAGTCCCCTAATCGAGTATAACATATCCCCTGATCGAGTACAAAAAAGATCTCTGGTTAAGTATGACAAAGTCCCCTGATCAAGTATAAAAAAGTCTCCTGGTCGAGTATAACAAAGTCCCCTGATCGAGTATAACAAAATCCTCTGGTCGAGTATAAAAAAGTCCCCTGATCGAGTAAACAAAGTCCCTTGCTCGAGTATAACAAAGTCCCCTAATCGAGTATAACAAAGCCTCCTGTTGGAGTATAACAAAGTCCCCTGAACGAGTATTACAAAGCCCCCTGCTCGAGTACAACAAAGTCCCCTGATCGAGTTTAACAAAGTCCCCTCATCGAGTATAACAAAGACCACTGATCGAGTCAAAAAAAGGCTCCTAATCGAGTATAACAAAGTCCCCTGATCTAGTATAACAAAGGCTCCTCATTGAGTATAACAAAGGCCCTTCATCGAGTATAACAAAGTCCCCTGTTCGAGTATAACAAAGCCGCCTAATCGAGAATAACAAAGTCCCCTGGTCGAGTATAACAAAGTCCCCTGTTCGACTCTAACAAAGTCCCCTTTTCGGGTATAACAAATTCCCCTTATCGAGTATAACAAAGTCACCTTATCGAGTATAACAAAGTCACCTAATCGAGCATAACAAAGGCCCCTGGTCGAGTATAACAAAGTCCCCTGATCGAGTAAAAAAAAGTCCCCTGGCCCAGTATAACAAAATCCCTAGATCGAGCATAACAAAGTCCCCTGATCGATTATAACAAAGTCCACCGGTCGAGTATAGCAAAGGGCCCTGAACCAGTAAGACAAAGTCTCCTGATCGAGTATAACAACGTCACCTGATCGAGTATAACACAGCCCCCTGGACAAGTATAACAAAGTCCTGTGGTCGAGTATAAAAAAGTCCACTGATCGCGTTTAACAAAGTCCCCTGGTCGAGTATAACACAGTCCCCTGATCGAGTATAACAAAGGCCGCTCATCGAGTATAACAAAGTCCATTGGTCAAGTATAAAAAAGTCCCCTGTTCCATTATAAGAATGTCCTCTGATCGAGTATAACAAAGTCCTCTGGTCGAGTATACCAAAGTCAGCTGAGTGAGTTTAACAAAGCCTCCTGGACGAGTATAACAAAGTCCACTGATCGAGTATAACAAAGCCCCCTGCTCGAAAATAACAAAATCCCCTGATCGAGTATAACAAAATCCCCTGATCGAGTATAACAAAGGCCCCTGATCAAGTCTAAAAAAGGCCCCTAAGCGAGTATAACAAAGTCCCCTCATCTAGTATAACAAAGGCCCCTGATCGAGTATAACAAAGGCCCCTCATCTAGTAAAACAAAGTCCCCTGATCGAGTGTAACAAAGGCCCCTCATTGAGTATAACAAAGTCCCCTCATCGAGTATAACAAAGTTTTCTGAACGAGTATAACAAAGTTTTCTGAACGAGTATAACAAAGGCCCCTCATCGAGTATAACAAAGCCCCTTGCTCGAGTACAACAAAGTCCACTAATCGAGCATAAAAAAGTCCCCTGTTCGAGGATAACATATCCCCTCATTGGGTATAACAAAGTCCTCTGGTCGAGTATAACAAAGTCCCCTGGTCGAATATAACAAAGTCCCCTGATCGAGTATAACAAAGGCCTTTCAATGAGTATAACAAAGTCCATTGGTCAAGTATAAAAAGTCCCCTGGTCGAGTATAACAAAGTCCCCTGACCGAGTATAACAAAGTCCCCTGGTTGAGCATAACAAAGTCCCCTAATCGAGTATAACATATCCCCTGATCGAGTATAACAAAGTCCTCTCGTCGAGTATAAAAAAGTCCAATGTTCGCGTATAACAAAGTCCCCTGATCGAGTATAACATATCCCCTGTTCAAGTATAACAAAGTCCTCTGGTCGAGTATAAAAACGTCCCCTGATCGCGTATAATAATGTCCCCTGGTCGAGTACAGCAAAGTCATCTGATCGAGTATAACAACGCCTCCTGCTCGAAAATAACAAAATCCCCTGATCGAGTATAACAAAGGCCCCTAATCAAGTATAACAAATTCCCTTGATCGAGTATAACAAAGTCCCTTGATCGAGTAAGACAAAGTCCCCTGATCGAGTATAACAAAGTCCCCTGATCGAGTATACCAAAGCCCCCTGGACGAGTATAACAAAGTCCCCTGAACCGAAGTACAACAAAGTCCCCTGATCGAGTATAACATATCCCCTGATCGAGTTCAACAAAGTCCCTAGTGGAGTATAACAAAGTCCCTTAATCGAGTATAACAAAGTCTCCTTGTCGAGTATAACAACGTTTTCTTATCGAGTATAACAAAGGCCCCTGTTCGAGCACATCAAAGTCCTCTGATCGAATATAACAAAGTCACCTGATCGAGTATAACACATCACTTGATCAACTATAACAAAGTCCTCTGGTCGAGTATAACAAAGTCCCCTGATCGAGTAGTAAAAAGTCTCCTGGTCGAATATAACAAAGTCCCCTCATCGAGTATAACAAAGGCCCCTCATCGAGTATAGCAAAGTCCATTGGTCAAATATAGGAAAGTCCACTGATCGAGTATAACAAGGTCCCCCGATCGAGTATAACAAAGGCTTCTGGTCGAGTATGACAAAGTCCCCTGATCAAGTATGAAAAAGTCCCCTGGTCTAGTAAAACAAAGTCCCCTGATCGAGTATAACAAAGTCCCCTGGTCGAGTATAGCAAAGTCTTCTGGTCGAGTATAACAAAGCCCCCTCATCGAGTATAACAAAGGCCCCTAATCGAGTATAACAAAGTCCCCTGATCGAGTATAACAAAGTCCCCTGATCGAGTATAACAAAGACCCCTGGTTGAGTATAACAATGTCCCCTGATCGAGTATAACAAAGTCCCCTGATCGAGTATAACAAAGCACCCTGGACGAGTATAACAAATTCCCCGGAACCGAGTACAACAAAGTCCCCTAATCGAGTATAACATATCCCCTGATCGAGTACAAAAAAGACCTCTGGTTAAGTATGACAAAGTCCCCTGATCAAGTATAAAAAAGTCTCCTGGTCGAGTATAACAAAGTCCCCTGATCGAGTATAACAAAATCCTCTGGTCGAGTATAAAAAAGTCCCCTGATCGAGTATAACAAAGTCCCTTGCTCGAGTATAACAAAGTCCCCTGATCGAGTATAACAAAGCCTCCTGTTGGAGTATAACAAAGTCCCCTCCCCCCCTGATCGAGTATAACAAAGTCCCCTCATCGAGTATAACAAAGACTCGAGTACAACAAAGTCCCTGATCGAGTATAACAAAGTCCCCTCATCGAGTATAACAAAGGCCCCTAATCGAGTATAACAAAGGCTAGTATAACAAAGGCTCCTCATTGAGTATAACAACAGGCCCTTCATCGAGTATAACAAAGTCCCCTGTTCGAGTATAACAAAGCCGCCTAATCGAGAATAACAAAGTCCCCTGGTCGAGTATAACAAAGTCCCCTGTTCGACTCTAACAAAGTCCCCTTATCGGGTATAACAAATTCCCCTTATCGAGTATAACAAAGTCACCTTATCGAGTATAACAAAGTCACCTAATCGAGTATAACAAAGGCCCCTGGTCGAGTATAACAAAGTCCCCTGTTCGAGTATAACAAAAGTCGTTTGATCGAGTATAACAAAGTCCCCTGATCGAGTAAAAAAAAGTCCCCTGGCCCAGTATAACAAAGTCCCTAGATCGAGCATAACAAAGTCCCCTATCCGATTATAACAAAGTCCTCCGGTCGAGTATAGCAAAGGGCCCTGAACCAGTAAGACAAAGTCTCCTGATCGAGTATAACAACGTCACCTGATCGAGTATAACACAGCCCCCTGGACAAGTATAACAAAGTCCTCTGGTCGAGTATAAAAAAGTCCACTGATCACGTTTAACAAAGTCCCCTGGTCGAGTATAACACAGTCCCCTGATCGAGTATAACAAAGGCCGCTCATCGAGTATAACAAAGTCCATTGGTCAAGTATAAAAAAGTCCCCTGTTCCAGTATAAGAATGTCCTCTGATCGAGTATAACAAAGTCCCCTGGTCGAGTATAGCAAAGTCAGCTGAGCGAGTTTAACAAAGCCTCCTGGACGAGTATAACAAAGTCCACTGATCGAGTATAACAAAGCCCCCTGCTCGAGAATAACAAAATCCCCTGATCGAGTATAACAAAATCCCCTGATCGAGTATAACAAAGGCCCCTGATCAAGTCCAAAAAAGGCCCCTAAGCGAGTATAACAAAGTCCCCTCATCTAGTATAACAAAGGCCCCTGATCGAGTATAACAAAGGCCGCTCATCGAGTAAAACAAAGTCCCCTGATCGAGTGTAACAAAGGCCCCTCATTGAGTATAACAAAGTCCCCTCATCGAGTATAACAAAGTTTTCTGAAACGAGTATAACAAAGGCCCCTCATCGAGTATAACAAAGTCCTCTGGTCGAGTATAACAAAGTACCCTGATCGAGTATAAGAGAGTCCCCTGGTCGAGTATAACAAAGTCCCCTAATCGAGTATAACAAAGGCCCCTCATCGAGTATAACAAAGCCCCTTGCTCGAGTACAACAAAGTCCACTGATCGAGCATAAAAAAGTCCCCTGTTCGAGGATAACATATCCCCTCATTGGGTATAACAAAGTCCTCTGGTCGAGTATAACAAAGTCCCCTGGTCGAATATAACAAAGTCCCCTGATCGAGTATAACAAAGGCCTTTCAATGAGTATAACAAAGTCCATTGGTCAAGTATAAAAAGTCCCCTGGTCGAGTATAACAAAGTCCCCTGACCGAGTATAACAAAGTCCCCTGGTTGAGCATAACAAAGTCCCCTAATCGAGTATAACATATCCCCTGATCGAGTATAACAAAGTCCTCTCGTCGAGTATAAAAAAGTCCAATGTTCGCGTATAACAAAGTCCCCTGATCGAGTATAACATATCCCCTGTTCAAGTATAACAAAGTCCTCTGGTCGAGTATAAAAACGTCCCCTGATCGCGTATAATAATGTCCCCTGGTCGAGTATAGCAAAGTCATCTGATCGAGTATAACAACGCCTCCTGCTCGAAAATAACAAAATCCCCTGATCGAGTATAACAAAGGCCCCTAATCAAGTATAACAAATTCCCTTGATCGAGCATAACAAAGTCCCTTGATCGAGTAAGACAAAGTCCCCTGATCGAGTATAACAAAGTCCCCTGATCGAGTATACCAAAGCCCCCTGGACGAGTATAACAAAGTCCCCTGAACCGAGTACAACAAAGTCCCCTGATCGAGTATAACATATCCCCTGATCGAGTTCAACAAAGTCCCTAGTGGAGTATAACAAAGTCCCTTAATCGAGTATAACAAAGTCTCCTGGTCGAGTATAACAACGTTTTCTTATCGAGTATAACAAAGGCCCCTGTTCGAGCACATCAAAGTCCTCTGATCGAATATAACAAAGTCCCCTGATCGAGTATAACACATCACTTGATCAATTATAACAAAGTCCTCTGGTCGAGTATAACAAAGTCCCCTGATCGAGTAGTAAAAAGTCTCCTGGTCGAATATAACAAAGTCCCCTCATCGAGTATAACAAAGGCCCCTCATCGAGTATAGCAAAGTCCATTGGTCAAATATAGGAAAGTCCACTGATCGAGTATAACAAGGTCCCCCGATCGAGTATAACAAAGGCTTCTGGTCGAGTATGACAAAGTCCCCTGATCAAGTATGAAAAGTCCCTGGTCTAGTAAAACATAGTCCCCTAATCGAGCATAACAAAGTCCCCTGGTCGAATATAATAAAGTCCCCTGATCAAGGAAAACAAAGCCCCCTGATCGAGTATAACAAAGTCCCCTCAACGAGTATAACAAAGTCCCCTGATCGAGTATAACAAATTCACCTGATCGAGTATAACAAAGGCCCCTCATCAAGTATAACAAAGCTCTATTATCGAGCATAACAAAGGCCCCTGGTCGAGTATAACAAAGTCCTTCTGGTCGAGTATAACAAAGCTCCCTCATCGAGTATAACAAAGGCCCCTAATCGAGTATAACAGTTCCCTGATCGAGGAGTAACAAAGTCCCCTGATCGAGTATAACAAAGACCCCTGGTTGAGTATAACAATGTCCCCTGATCGAGTATAACAAAGTCCCCTGATCGAGTATAACAAAGCCCCCTGGACGAGTATAACAAATTCCCGGAACCGAGTACAACAAAGTCCCCTGATCGAGTATAACATATCCCCTTGATCGAGTACAACAAAGACCTCTGGTTGAGTATGACAAAGTCCCCTGATCAAGTATAAAAAAGTCTCCTGGTCGAGTATAACAAAGTCGCCTGATCGAGTATAACAAAATCCTCTGGTCGAGTATAAAAAAGTCCCCTGATCGAGTATAACAAAGTCCCTTGCTCGAGTATAACAAAGTCCCCTGATCGAGTATAACAAAGCCTCCTGTTGGTGTATAACAAAGTCCCCTGAACGAGTATTACAAAGCCCCCTGCTCGAGTACAACAAAGTCCCCTGATCGAGTATAACAAAGTCCCCTCATCGAGTATAACAAAGACCACTGATCAAGTCAAAAAAAGGCTCCTAATCGAGTATAACAAAGTCCCCTTGATTAAAGTCCCTTATCGGGTATAACAATTTCTTTATCGAGTATAAATAAAGTCACTTATCGAGTATAACAAGTCACTTAATCGAGTATAACAAAGGCCCCTGGTCGAGTATAAACAAAGTCCTGTTCGAGTAGATAACAAAGGCTCTTTCAATGAGTATAAAGTCCATTGGTCATGGAGAAAAGTCCCCTGGTCGAATATAACAAAGTCCCCTGATCGAGTATAACAAAGTCCCCTGGTTAAGCATAACAAAGTCCCCTAATCGAGTATAACATATCCCCTGATCGAGTATAACAAAGTCCTCTCGTCGAGTATAAAAAAGTCCAATGTTCGCGTATAACAAAGTCCCCTGATCGAGTATAACATATCCCCTGTTCAAGTATAACAAAGTCCTCTGGTCGAGTATAAAAACGTCCCCTGATCGCATATAATAATGTCCCCTGATCGCGTATAATAATGTCCCCTGGTCGAGTATAGCAAAGTCATCTGATCGAGTATAACAACGCCTCCTGCTCGAAAATAACAAAATCCCCTGATCGAGTATAACAAAGGCCCCTAATCAAGTATAACAAATTCCCTTGATCGAGTATAACAAAGTCCCTTGATCGAGTAAGACAAAGTCCCCTGATCGAGTATAACAAAGTCCCCTGATCGAGTATACCAAAGCCCCGTGGACGAGTATAACAAAGTCCCCTGAACCGAGTACAACAAAGTCCCCTGATCGAGTATAACATATCCCCTGATCGAGTTCAACAAAGTCCCTAGTGGAGTATAACAAAGTCCCTTAATCGAGTATAACAAAGTCTCCTGGTCGAGTATAACAACGTTTTCTTATCGAGTATAACAAAGGCCCCTGTTCGAGCACATCAAAGTCCTCTGATCGAATATAACAAAGTCACCTGATCGAGTATAACACATCACTTGATCAATTATAACAAAGTCCTCTGGTCGAGTATAACAAAGTCCCCTGATCGAGTAGTAAAAAGTCTCCTGGTCGAATATAACAAAGTCCCCTCATCGAGTATAACAAAGGCCCCTCATCGAGTATAGCAAAGTCCATTGGTCAAATATAGGAAAGTCCACTGATCGAGTATAACAAGGTCCCCCGATCGAGTATAACAAAAGCTTCTGGTCGAGTATGACAAAGTCCCCTGATCAAGTATGAAAAAGTCCCCTGGTCTAGTAAAACAAAGTCCCCTGATCGAGTATAACAAAGTCCCCTGGTCGAGTATAGCAAAGTCCTCTGGTCGAGTATAACAAAGCCCCCTCATCGAGTATAACAAAGGCCCCTAATCGAGTATAACAAAGTCCCCTGATCGAGTATAACAAAGTCCCCTAATCGAGTATAACAAAGACCCCTGGTTGAGTATAACAATGTCCCCTGAACGAGTATAACAAAGTCCCCTGATCGAGTATAACAAAGCACCCTGGACGAGTATAACAAATTCCCCGGAACCGAGTACAACAAAGTCCCCTGATCGAATATAACATATCCCCTGATCGAGTACAAAAAAGACCTCTGGTTAAGTATGACAAAGTCCCCTGATCAAGTATAAAAAAGTCTCCTGGTCGAGTATAACAAAGTCCCCTGATCGAGTATAACAAAATCCTCTGGTCGAGTATAAAAAAGTCCCCTGATCGAGTATGACAAAGTCCCTTGCTCGAGTATAACAAAGTCCCCTGATCGAGTATAACAAAGCCTCCTGTTGGAGTATAACAAAGTCCCCTGAACGAATATTACAAAGCCCCCTGCTCGAGTACAACAAAGTCCCCTGATCGAGTATAACAAAGTCCCCTCATCGAGTATAACAAAGACCACTGATCGAGTCAAAAAAAAGCTCCTAATCGAGTATAACAAAGTCCCCTGATCTAGTATAACAAAGGCTCCTCATTGAGTATAACAAAGGCCCTTCATCGAGTATAACAAAGTCCCCTGTTCGAGTATAACAAAGCCGCCTAATCGAGAATAACAAAGTCCCCTGGTCGAGTATAACAAAGTCCCCTGTTCGACTCTAACAAAGTCCCCTTATCGGGTATAACAAATTCCCCTTATCGAGTATAACAAAGTCACCTTATCGAGTATAACAAAGTCACCTAATCGAGTATAACAAAGGCCCCTGGTCGAGTATAACAAATTCCCTTGTTCGAGTATAACAAAAGTCGCTTGATCGAGTATAACAAAGTCCCTGATCGAGTAAAAAAAAGTCCCCTGGCCCAGTATAACAAAGTCCCTAGATCGAGCATAACAAAGTCCCCTGATTGATTATAACAAAGTCCTCCGGTCGAGTATAGCAAAGGGCCCTGAACCAGTAAGACAAAGTCTCCTGATCGAGTATAACAACGTCACCTGATCGAGTATAACACAGCCCCCTGGACAAGTATAACAAAGTCCTCTGGTCGAGTATAAAAAAGTCCACTGATCGCGTGTAACAAAGTCCCCTGGTCGAGTATAACACAGTCCCCTGATCGAGTATAACAAAGGCCGCTCATCGAGTATAACAAAGTCCATTGGTCAAGTATAAAAAAGTCCCCTGTTCCAGTATAAGAATGTCCTCTGATCGAGTATAACAAAGTCCCCTGGTCGAGTATAGCAAAGTCACCTGAGCGAGCTTAACAAAGCCTTCTGGACGAGTATAACAAAGTCCAATGATCGAGTATAACAAAGCCCCCTGCTCAAAAATAACAAAATCCCCTGATCGAGTATAACAAAATCCCCTGATCGAGTATAACAAAGGCCCCTGATCAAGTCCAAAAAAGGCCCCTAAGCGAGTATAACAAAGTCCCCTCATCTAGTATAACAAAGGCCCCTAATCGAGTATAACAAAGGCCCCTCATCGAGTAAAACAAAGTCCCCTGATCGAGTGTAACAAAGGCCCCTCATCGAGTATAACAAAGTCCCCTCATCGAGTATAACAAAGTTTCCTGATCGAGTATAACAAAGGCCCCTCATCGAGTATAACAAAGTCCTCTGGTCGAGTATAACAAAGTACCCTGATCGAGCATAAGAGAGTCCCCTGGTCGAGTATAACAAAGTTTTCTGAACGAGTATAACAAAGGCCCCTCATCGAGTATAACAAAGCCCCTTGCTCGAGTAAAACAAAGTCCACTGATCGAGCATAAAAAAGTCCCCTGTTCGAGGATAACATATCCCCTCATTGGGTATAACAAAGTCCTCTGGTCGAGTATAACAAAGTCCCCTGGTCGAATATAACAAAGTCCCCTGATCGAGTATAACAAAGGCCTTTCAATGAGTATAACAAAGTCCATTGGTCAAGTATAAAAAGTCCCCTGGTCGAGTATAACAAAGTCCCCTGACCGAGTATAACAAAGTCCCCTGGTTGAGCATAACAAAGTCCCCTAATCGAGTATAACATATCCCCTGATCGAGTATAACAAAGTCCTCTCGTCGAGTATAAAAAAGTCCAATGTTCGCGTATAACAAAGTCCCCTGATCGAGTATAACTTATCCCCTGTTCAAGTATAACAAAGTCCTCTGGTCGAGTATAAAAACGTCCCCTGATCGCGTATAATAATGTCCCCTGGTCGAGTATAGCAAAGTCATCTGATCGAGAATAACAACGCCTCCTGCTCGAAAATAACAAAATCCCCTGATCGAGTATAACAAAGGCCCCTGATCAAGTCCAAAAAAGGCCCCTAAGCGAGTATAACAAAGTCCCCTCATCTAGTATAACAAAGGCCATTGATCGAGTATAAAAATGGCCAACCATCGAGTAAAATAAAGTCCCCTGATCGAGTATAACAAAGTTGACCTCATCGAATATAACAAAGTCCCCTCGTCGAGTATAACAAAGTCCCCTCATCGAGTATAACAAAGACCTCTGGACGAGTATAAAAAAGTCCCCTGATCGAGTATAACAAAGTTCCCTGCTCAAGTATAACAAAGTTTCCTGATCGAGTATAACAAAGGCCCCTCATCGTGTATAACAAAGTCCATTATTCAAGTATAAAATAGTCTCCTGGTCGAGTATAACAAAATCCCCTGGTCGAGTATAACAAAGTCCCTTCGTCGAGTATAGCAAAGTCCCCTGATCGAGTATAACAAAGCCTCCTGATCGAGTATAACAAAGTCCAATGATCGAGTCCAAAAAAGGCCCCTAATCGAATATAACAAAGTCCCCTGATCGATTATAACAAAGCCGCCTAATCGAGTATTAGAAAGTCCCCTGGTCGAGTATAAAAAAGTCCCCTGTTCGAGTCTAACATTACGTCCCCTTAACGAGTATAACAAATTCCTCTTATCGAGTATAACAAAATCCCCTTGTCGAGTATAACAAAGTCCCCTGTTCGAGTATAAAAATGGCCCCTGGTCGAGTATAACAAAGTCTCCTGATCGAGTATAACAAAAATCCCCTGATAGAGTATAACAAAGTCCCCTGATCGAGTATAAACAAGTCCCCTGGCTCAGTGTAACAAAGTCACCATATCGAGCATAGCAAAGTCCCCTGATTGATTATAAGAAAGTCCCCTGGTCGAGTATAGCAAAGGGCCCTGATCGATTAAGACAAAGTCCCCTGATCGAGTATAAGAAAGCCCCTGGACGAGTATAACAAAGTCCCCTTATCGAGTATAACAAAATCCCCTGGTCGAGTAAAACAAAGTCCCCTGGTCGAAAATAACAAAGTCCCCTGATACTAGTATAACAAAGCCCCCTGGATAGTATAACAAAGTCCCCTGATCGAGTATAACAAATTCCCCGGGTCCACTATAACAAAGTCCCCTGATTGAGTATAACAAAGGCACCTCATCGAGTATAACAAAGTCCCCTAATCGAGTATAACATATCCCTTGATCGAGTATAACAAAGTCCCCTGGTCGAGTATAATAAAGTCCCTGATCGAGTAGAACAAAAGCCCCTCATCGAGTATAGCAAAGTCCATTGGTCAAATATAGGAAACCCCACTGATCGAGTATGACAAAGTCCCCTGATTAAGTATAAAAAAGTCCCCTGATCGAGTATAACAAAGTCCTCTGGTTGAGTATGACAAAGTCCCCTGATCGAGTATAACAAAGTCCTCTGGTCGAGCATAACAAAGGCCCCTCATCGAGTATAACAAAGTCCATTGGTCAAGTTTAAAAAACTCCCCTGGTCGAGTATAACAAAGTCCTCTCATCGAGTATAACAAAGCCCCCTGCTCGAGCATAAGAAAGTCCCCTGATCGAGTATAACAAAGTCTCCTGATCGAGTATAACAAAGCCCCCTGATCGAGTCCAAAAAAAGCCCCTAATCGAGTATAACAAAGTCCCCTGATCTAGTATAACAAAGGCCCCCGGTCGAGTATAACAAAGGGCCCTCATCGAGTATAACAAAGTCCCCTCATCGAGTATAACAAAGCCGCCTAATCGAGTATAACAAAGTCCCCTGATCGAGTATAACAAAGGCCCCTAATCGAGTATAACAAAGTCCCCTAATCGAGTATAACAAATTCCCCTGATCGAGTATAACAAATTCCCCTGATCGAGTAAAACAAAGCCTAATGATCGAGTATAACAAAGTCCCCTGATCGAGTATAACAAAGTCCCCTAGTCGAGTATAACAAAGTCCCCTGACTGAGTATAACAAAGTCCCCTGGTCGAGTATAACAAAGCCCCCTCATCGAGTATAAGAAAGGCCCCTAATCGAGGATAACAAAGTCCCCTGATTAAGTATAACAAAGTCCCCTGATCGAGTATAACAAAGTCCTCTGGTTGAGTATGACAAAGTCCCCTGATCGAGTATAACAAAGTCCTCTGGTCGAGCATAACAAAGGCCCCTCATCGAGTATAACAAAGTCCATTGGTCAAGTTTAAAAAACTCCCCTGGTCGAGTATAACAAAGTCCCCTCATCGAGTATAACAAAACCCCCTGCTCGCGCATAAGAAAGTCCCCTGATCGCGTATAACAAAGTCTCCTGATCGAGTATAACAAAGCCCCCTAATCGAGCCCAAAAAAAGGCCCCTAATCGAGTATAACAAAGTCCCCTGATCTAGTATAACAAAGGCCCCCGGTCGAGTATAACAAAGGGCCCTCATCGAGTATAACAAAGTCCCCTCATCGAGTATAACAAAGCCGCCTAATCGAGTAAAACAAAGTCCCCTGATCGAGTATAACAAAGGCCCCTAATCGAGTATAACAAAGTCCCCTAATCGAGTATAACAAATTCCCCTGATCGAGTATAACAAATTCCCCTGATCGAGTAAAACAAAGCCTAATGATCGAGTATAACAAAGTCCCCTGATCGGGTATAACAAAGTCCCCTGATCGTGTATCAGAAATGCCCCTGATCGAGTCCAAAAAAGGCTCCTAAGTGAGTATAACAAAGTCCCCTGATCTAGTATCACAAAGGCCCCTCATCGAGAATAACAAAGGCCCCTCATCGAGTATAACAAAGTCCCCTGATCGAGTATAACAAAGCTCGAGTATAACAAAGAGTCTAACAAAGTCCCCTTATCGAGTATAACAAATTCCCCTTATCGAGTATAACAAAGTCCCCAAATCGAGTATAACTAAGTCCCCTGATCGAGTATAACAAAGGCCCCTGGTCGAGTATAACAAAGTCCCCTAATCGAGTAAAACACAGTCTCCTGGTCGAGTATAACAAAGTTTTCTAATCGAGTATAACAAAGGCCCCTGGTCGAGTATAACAAAGTCCTTTGACCGAGCATAACAAAGTCCCCTGATCGAGTATAACAAAGTCCCCTAATCAAGTATAACAAAGTCCCTTGATCGAGTATAACAAAGTCTCCTGATCGAGTAAGACAAAGTCCCCTGATCGAGTATAACAAAGTCCCCTGATCGAGTATACCAAAGCCCCCTGGACGAGTATAACAAAGTCCCCTGAACCGAGTACAACAAAGTCCCCTGATCGAGTATAACATATCCCCTGATCGAGTTCAACAAAGTCCCTAGCGGAGTATAACAAAGTCCCCTAATCGAGTATAACAAAGTCTCCTGGTCGAGTATAACAACGTTTTCTTATCGAGTATAACACAGGCCCCTGTTCGAGCATATCAAAGTCCTCTGATCGAATATAACAAAGTCCCCTGATCGAGTATAACACATGACTTGATCAATTATAACAAAGTCCCCTCATCGAGTATAACAAAGGCCCCTCATCGAGTATAGCAAAGTCCATTGGTCAAATATAGGAAAGTCCACTGATCGAGTATAACAAAGACCCCCGATCGAGTATAACAAAGGCTTCTGGTCGAGTATGACAAAGTCCCCTGATCAAGTATGAAAAAGTCCCCTGGTCTAGTAAAACAAAGTCCCCTGATCGAGTATAACAAAGTCCCCTGGTCGAGTATAGCAAAGTCCTCTGGTCGAGTATAACAAAGCCCCCTCATCGAGTATAACAAAGGCCCCTAATCGAGTATAACAAAGTCCCCTGATCGAGTATAACAAAGTCCCCTGATCGAGTATAACAAAGACCCCTGCTCGAGCATAAGAAAGTCCCCTGATCGCGTATAACAAAGTCTCCTGATCGAGTATAACAAAGCCCCCTGATCGAGCCCAAAAAAAGGCCCCTAATCGAGTATAACAAAGTCCCCTGATCTAGTATAACAAAGGCCCCCGGTCGAGTATAACAAAGGGCCCTCATCGAGTATAACAAAGTCCCCTCATCGAGTATAACAAAGCCGCCTAATCGAGTAAAACAAAGTCCCCTGATCGAGTATAACAAAGGCCCCTAATCGAGTATAACAAAGTCCCCTAATCGAGTATAACAAATTCCCCTGATCGAGTATAACAAATTCCCCTGATCGAGTAAAACAAAGCCTAATGATCGAGTATAACAAAGTCCCCTGATCGGGTATAACAAAGTCCCCTGATCGTGTATCAGAAATGCCCCTGATCGAGTCCAAAAAAGGCTCCTAAGTGAGTATAACAAAGTCCCCTGATCTAGTATCACAAAGGCCCCTCATCGAGAATAACAAAGGCCCCTCATCGAGTATAACAAAGTCCCCTGATCGAGTATAACAAAGCCGCCTAATCGAGTATAACAAAGTCACCTGATCGAGTATAACAAAGTCCCCTGTTCGAGTCTAACAAAGTCCCCTTATCGAGTATAACAAATTCCCCTTATCGAGTATAACAAAGTCCCCAAATCGAGTATAACTAAGTCCCCTGATCGAGTATAACAAAGGCCCCTGGTCGAGTATAACAAAGTCCCCTAATCGAGTAAAACACAGTCTCCTGGTCGAGTATAACAAAGTTTTCTAATCGAGTATAACAAAGGCCCCTGGTCGAGTATAACAAAGTCCTTTGACCGAGCATAACAAAGTCCCCTGATCGAGTATAACAAAGTCCCCTAATCAAGTATAACAAAGTCCCTTGATCGAGTATAACAAAGTCTCCTGATCGAGTAAGACAAAGTCCCCTGATCGAGTATAACAAAGTCCCCTGATCGAGTATACCAAAGCCCCCTGGACGAGTATAACAAAGTCCCCTGAACCGAGTACAACAAAGTCCCCTGATCGAGTATAACATATCCCCTGATCGAGTTCAACAAAGTCCCTAGCGGAGTATAACAAAGTCCCCTAATCGAGTATAACAATGTCTCCTGGTCGAGTATAACAACGTTTTCTTATCGAGTATAACACAGGCCCCTGTTCGAGCATATCAAAGTCCTCTGATCGAATATAACAAAGTCCCCTAATCGAGTATAACACATGACTTGATCAATTATAACAAAGTCCCCTCATCGAGTATAACAAAGGCCCCTCATCGAGTATAGCAAAGTCCATTGGTCAAATATAGGAAAGTCCACTGATCGAGTATAACAAAGACCCCCGATCGAGTATAACAAAGGCTTCTGGTCGAGTATGACAAAGTCCCCTGATCAAGTATGAAAAAGTCCCCTGGTCTAGTAAAACAAAGTCCCCTGATCGAGTATAACAAAGTCCCCTAGTCGTGTATAGCAAAGTCCTCTGGTCGAGTATAACAAAGCCCCCTCATCGAGTATAACAAAGGCCCCTAATCGAGTATAACAAAGTCCCATGATCGAGTATAACAAAGTCCCCTGATCGAGTATAACAAAGAACCCTGGTTGAGTAAAACAATGTCCCCTGATCGAGTATAACAAAGTCCCCTGATCGAGTATAACAAAGCCCCCTGGACGAGTATAACAAATTCCCCGGAACCGAGTACAACAAAGTCCCCTGATCGAGTATAACATATCCCCTGATCGAGTACAACAAAGACCTCTGGTTGAGTATGACAAAGTCCCCTGATCAAGTATAAAAAAGTCTCCTGGTCGAGTATAACAAAGTCCCCTGATCGAGTATAACAAAATCCTCTGGTCGAGTATAAAAAAGTCCCCTGATCAAGTATAACAAAGTCCCTTGCTCGAGTATAACAAAGTCCCATGATCGAGTATAACAAAGGCCCCTCATCGAGTATAACAAAGCCCCCTGCTCGAGAATTTAATGTCCCCTGATCTAGTATAACAAAGGCCCCTCATCGAGTGTATAACAAAGGCCCCTCATCGAGAATAACAAAGTCCCCTGGTCGAGTATAACAAAGCCGCCGAATCGAGTATAACAAAGTCCCCTTGTCGAGTATAACAAAGTCCCCTGTTCGAGTCTAACAAAGTCCCTTTATCGAGTATAACAAATTCCCCTTATCGAGTATAACAAAGTACCCTTATCAGGAATATCAAAGTCCCTAATCGAGTATAACAAAGGCCCCTGGTCGAGTATAACAAAGTTCCTTGATCGAGTATAACAAAAGTCCCCAGGTCGAGTATTGCAAAATCCCCTGATCGAGTATAACAAAGCCTCCTGTTGGAGTATAACAAAGTTCCCTGATCGAGTATTACAAAGCCCCCTGCTCGAGTACAACAAAGTCCTCTGATCGAGTATAACAAAGTCCCCTCATCGAGTATAACAAAGACCACTGATCGAGTCAAAAAAAGGCTCCTAATCGAGTATAACAAAGTCCCCTCATCTAGTATAACAAAGGCTCCTCATTGAGTATAACAAAGGCCCTACATCGAGTATAACAAAGTCCTCTGTTCGAGTATAACAAAGCCGCCTAATCGAGTATAACAAAGTCACCTAATCGAGTATAACAAAGGCCCCTGGTCGAGTATAACAAAGTCCCCTGTTCGAGTATAACAAAAGTCGCTTGATCGAGTATAACAAAGTCCCCTGATCGAGTAAAAAAAAGTCCCCTTGCCCAGTATAACAAAGTCCCTAGATCGAGCATAACAAAGTCCCCTGATCGATTATAACAAAGTCCTCCGGTCGAGTATAGCAAAGGGCCCTGAACCAGTAAGACAAAGTCTCCTGATCGAGTATAACAACGTCACCTGATCGAGTATAACACAGCCCCCTGGACAAGTATAACAAAGTCCTCTGGTCGAGTATAAAAAAGTCCAATGATCGCGTTTAACAAAGTCCCGTGGTCGAGTATAACACAGTCCCCTGATCGAGTATAACAAAGGTCGCTCATCGAGTATAACAAAGTCCATTGGTCAAGTATAAAAAAGTCCCCTGTTCCTGTATAAGAATGTCCTCTGATCGAGTATAACAAAGTCCCCTGGTCGAGTATAGCAAAGTCACCTGAGCGAGTTTAACAAAGCCTCCTGGACGAGTATAACAAAATCCCCTGATCGAGTATAACAAAATCCCCTGATCGAGTATAACAAAGGCCCCTGATCAAGTCCAAAAAAGGCCCCTAAGCGAGTATAACAAAGTACCCTCATCTAGTATAACAAAGGCCCCTGATCGAGTATAACAAAGGCCCCTCATCGAGTAAAACAAAGTCCCCTGATCGAGTGTAACAAAGGCCCCTCATTGAGTATAACAAAGTCCCCTCATCGAGTATAACAAAGTTTCCTGCTTGAGTATAACAAAGGCCCCTCATCGAGTATAACAAAGTCCTCTGGTCGAGTATAACAAAGTACCCTGATCGAGTATAAGAGAGTCCCCTGGTCGAGTATAACAATGGCCCCTCATCGAGTATAACAAAGCCCCTTGCTCGAGTACAACAAAGTCCACTGATCGAGCATAAAAATGTCCCCTGTTCGAGGATAACATATCCCCTCATTGAGTATAACAAAGTCCTCTGGTCGAGTATAACAAAGTCCCCTGGTCGAGTATAACAAAGTCCCCTGATCGAGTATAACAAAGGCCCCTCAATGAGTATAACAAAGTCCATTGGTCAAGTATAAAAAGTCCCCTGGTCGAGTATAACAAAGTCCCCTGACCGAGTATAACAAAGTCCCCTGGTTGAGCATAACAAAGTCCCCTAATCGAGTATAACATATCTCCTGATCGAGTATAACAAAGTCCTCTCGTCGAGTATATAAAAGTCCAATGTTCGCGTATAACAAAGTCCCCTGATCGAGTATAACATATCCCCTGTTCAAGTTTAACAAAGTCCTCTGGTCGAGTATAAAAAAGTCCCCTGATCGCGTATAATAATGTTCCCTGGTCGAGTATAGCAGAGTCATCTGATCGAGTATAACAAAGCCTCCTGCTCGAAAATAACAAAATCCCCTGATCGAGTATAACAAAGGCCCCTGATCAAGTCCAAAAAAGGCCCCTAAGCGAGTATAACAAGGTCCCCTCATCTAGTATAACAAAGGCCCCTGATCGAGTATAAAAAAGGCCAACCATCGAGTAAAATAAAGTCCCCTGATCGAGTATAACAAAGTTGACCTCATCGAATATAACTAAGTCCCCTCGTCGAGTATAACAAGGCCCCTCATCGAGTATAATAAAGTCCTCTGGTCGATTTAACAAAGTACCCTGATCGAGTATATCAAAGTCCCCTGGTCGAGTATAACAAAGTCCCCTAATCGAGTATAACAAAGGCCCCTCATCGAGTATAGCAAAGACCATTGGTCAAATATAGGAAAGTCCACTGATCGAGTATAACAAAGTCCCCCGATCGAGTATAACAAAGGGCTCTGGTCGAGTATGACAAATTCCCCTGATCAAGTATAAAAAAGTCTCCTGGTCGAGAATAACAAAGTCCCCTGATCGAGTATGACAAAGTCCCCTGGTCGAGTATAGCAAAGTCCCCTGGTCGAGTATAACAAAGCCCCCTCATCGAGTATAACAAAGGCCCCTAATCGAGTATAACAAAGTTCCCTGATCGAGAATAACAAAGTCCTCTGATCGAGTATAACAAAGTCCACTGGTTGAGTATAACAAAGTCCCCTTATCGAGTATAACATAGCCCTTGTTCAAGTATAACAAAGTCCTCTGGTCGAGTATAAAAAAGTCCCCTGATCGAGTATAACAAAGGCCCCTGATCAAGTCCAAAAAAGGCCCCTAAGCTAGTATAACAAAGTCCCCTCATCTAGTATAACAAAGAGCCCTGATCGAGTATAACAAAGGCCCCTCATCGAGTAAAACAAAGTCCCCTGGTCGAGTATAACAAAGCCCCCTCATCGAGTATAACAAAGCCCCCTCATCGAGTATAACAAAGGCCCCTAATCGAGTATAACAAAGTTCCCTGATCGAGTATAACAAAGGCCCCTCATAGAGTATAACAAAGTCCTGTGGTCGATTTTGCAAAGTACCCTGATCGAATATAACAAAGTCCCCTGATCGAGTATAAGAAAGGCCTCTGGTCGAGTATGACAAACTCCCCTGATCAAGAATAAAAAAGTCTCCTGGTCGTGTATAACAAAGTCCCCTGATCGAGTATGACAAAGTCCCCTGGTCAAGTATAGCAAAGTCCCCTGGTCGAGTATAACAAAGGCCCCTCATCGAGTAAAACAAAGGCCCCTAATCGAGTATAACAAAGTCCCCTGATCGAGTGTAACAAAGGCCCCTCATTGAGTATAACAAAGTCCCCTCATCGAGTATAACAAAGTCCCCTTAGTGAGTATAACAAATTACCCTTATCAAGTATAACAAAGTCCCCTTATTGAGTGGAACAAAATCCCATAATCGAGTATAACAAATGTCCCTGGTCGAGTATAACAAAGTCCCCTGATCGAGTATAACAAAAGTCCCCTGATCTAGTATAACAAAGTCCCCTAATCGAGTATAAAAAAGTCCCCAGGTCCAGTATAACAAAGTCCCCTCTTCGAGAATAGACAAGTCCCCTGGCCCAGTATAACAAAGTCCCCAGATCGAGCATAACAAAGTCCCCTGATCGATTATAACAAAGTCCCCCGGTCGAGTATAGCAAAGGGCCCTGATCCAGTAAGACAAAGTCTCCTAATCGAGTATAACAAAGTCCCCTGATCAAGAATAACAAAGCCCCCTGGACAAGTATAACAAAGTTCCCTGATCGTTTATAACAAAGTTCCCTGATCGAGTATAACAAAGTCCCCTGGTCCAGTATAACAAAGTCCCCTGATCGAGTATAACAAAGTCCCCTGGTCCAGTATAACAAAGTCCCCTTATCGAGTTTAACAAAGTCTCCTGGCCCAGTATAACAAAGTCCCCTGATCGAATATAACAAAGTCCCCTGATCGAGTATAAAAAAGTCCCCTGGCCCAGTATATCAAAGTCCCCAGATCGAGCATAACAAAGTCCCCTGATCGATTATAACAAAGTCCCCCGGTCGAGTATAGCAAAGGGCCCTGATCCAGTAAGACAAAGTCTCCTGATCGAGTATAACAAAGTCCCCTGATCGAGTATAACAAAGCCCCCTGATCGTTTATAACAAAGTTCCCTGATCGAGTATAACAAAGTCCTCTGATCGATTATAACAAAGTCCCCCGGTCGAGTATAGCAAGGGGCCCTGATCCAGTAAGACAAAGTCCCCTGATCAAGAATAACAAAGCCCCCTGGACAAGTATAACAAAGTTCCCTGATCGTTTATAACAAAGTTCCCTGATCGAGTATAACAAAGTCCTCTGGTCCAGTATAACAAAGTCCCCTGATCGAGTATAACAAAGTCCCTGATCGAGTATATGAAAGCACCCAGGACGAGTATAACAAAGTCCCCTGATCGAGTATAACAAAGTCCCCTGATCGAGTATAACATATCCCCTGATCGAGTATAAAAAAGTCCCTGGTGGAGTATAACAAAGTCCCCTGATCGAGTATAACAAAGCCTCCTGGTCGAGCATAACAAAGTTTTCTAATCGAGTAAACAAAGGCCCCTGGTCAAGTATAGCAAAGTATCCTGTTCGAGTATAACAAAGCCTCCTCATCGAGTAAAACAAAAGCCCCTAATCGAGTATAACAAAGTCCCCTGATCGAGTGTAACAAAGGCCCCTCTTTGAGTATAACAAAGTCCCATCATCGAGTATAACAAAGTCCCCTGATCAAGTATAACAAAGGCCCCTCATCGAGTATAACAAAGTCCTCTGGTCGAGTATAACAAAGTACCCTGATCGAGTATAAGAAAGTCCCCTGGTCGAGTATAAAAAAGTCCCCTAATCGAGTATAACAAAGGCCCCTCATCGAGTATAACAAAGTCCTCTGGTCGAGTATAACAAAGGCTTCTGGTCGAGTATAACATATCCCCTGATCGAGTATAAGAAAGTACTCTGGTCGAGTATAAAAAAGTCCCCTGATCGCATATAACAATCTCCCCTGGTCGAGTATAACAAAGTCCCCTGATCGAGAATAACAAAGGCCCCTCATTGAGTATAACAAAGGCCATTGGTCAAGTATAAAAAGTCCCCTGGTCGAGTATAACAATGTCCCCTGGTTGAGCATAACAAAGTCCCCTGATCGAGTATAACATATCCCCTCATCGAGTATAACAAAGTCCTCTGATCGAGTATAAAAAAGTCCCCTGATCGCGTATAACATAACCCCTGATTAAGTATAACAAGGTCCTCTGGTTGAGTATAACAAAGTCCCCTTATCGAGTATAACAAAGTCCCTTGATCGAGGATAACAAAGGCCCCTGGTCGAGTATAACGAAGTCCCCTGATCGAGTATAACAAAAGTCCCCTGATCGAGTATAACAAAGTCCCCTGATCGAGTATAAAAAAGTCCCCTGGTCCAGGATAACAAAGTCCCCTGATCGAGTATAAAAAAGTCCCCTGGCCCTGTATAACAAAGTCCCCAGATCGAGCAAAACAAAGTACCCTGATCGATTATAACAAAGTCCCCCGGTCGAGTATAGCAAAGGGCCCTGAATCAGTAAGACAAACTCTCCAGATCGAGTATAACAAAGTCCCCTGATCGAGTACAACAAAGCCCCCTGGACAAGTATAAAAAAGTTCCCTGATCGTGTATAACAAAGTCCCCTTATCGAGTTAGCAAAGTCCCCTGATCGAGTATAACAAAGGCTCATGTCGAGTATATCAAAGTCCCCTGATCGAGTATAACAAAAGTCCCCTGATGGAGTATAACAAAGTACCCTGATCGAGTAAAACAAAGTCCCCTGATCGAGTATAACAAAGTCCCCTCATCGAGTATAACAAAGCCCCCTGGACGAGTATAACAAAGTCCCCTGAACCGAGTATAACAAATTCCCCTGATCGAGTATAACAAAGTACTCCAGTCGAGTATAAAAAAGTCCCCTGATCGAGAATAACAAAGTCCCCTGATCGAGTATAACAAAGTCCTCTGGTCGAGTATAAAAAAGTTCGCTGATCGAGTATAACAAAGTCCCTTGGTCGAGAATAACAAAGTCCCCTAATCGAGTAAAACAAAGGCCCCTCATCGAGTATAGCAATGTCCATTGGTCAAATATAGGAAAGTCCACCGATCGAGTATAACAAAGTCCCCCGATCTTTTATAACAAAGGCCTCTGGTCGAGTATGACAAAGTCCCCTGATCAAGTATAAAAAAGTCTCCTTATCGAGTATAACAAAGTCCCCTGATCGAATATAACAAAGTCCCCTGGTCGAGCAAAGCAAAGTCCCCTGGTAGAGTATAACAAAGCCCCCTCATCGAGTATAACAAGGGCCCCTAATCGAGTATAACAAAATACCCTGATCGAGAACGACAAAGTCCCCTGTAGGAGAATAACAAAGTCCCCTGGTTGAGTATAACAAAGTCCCCTGATCGAGTATAACATATCCCGTGATCATGTATAACAAAGTTCTCTGGTTGAGTATGACAAAGTCCCCTGATCAAGTATAAAAAAGTCTCCTGGTCGAGTATAACAAAGTCCCCTAATCGAATATAACAAAGTTCCCTGGTCGAGTAAAGCAAAGTCCCCTGGTCGAGTATAACAAAGTCCCCTAATCAAGTAAAACAAAGTCCCCTGATCGAGTATAACAAAGTCCCCTCATCGAGTATAACATATCACCTGATCAAGTATAACAAATTCCTCTGGTCGAGTATAACAAAGTCCCCTGATCGAGTATAGCAAAGTCCCCAGGTCGAGTATAACAAAGTCCCCTGATCGAATATTACAAAGTCCCCTGATCAAGTATAAAATATTCCCTTGGTCGAGTATAACAAAGTCCCCTGATCGAGTATAACAAAGTCCCCTGGTCGAGTATAGCAAAGTCCCCTGGTCGAGTATAGCAAAGTCCCCTGATCGAGTATAACAAAGTCCCCTGATCGAGTATTACAAAGTCCCCTGATCGAGTATAGCAAAGGGCCCTGATCCAGTAAGACAAAGCCTCCTGATCGAGTATAACAAATTCCCCTGATCGAGTATAACAAAGTCCCCTGGACAAGTATAACAAAGTTCCCTGATCGTTTATAACAAAGTTCCTTGATCGAGTATAACAAAGTCCCCTGGTCCAGTATAACAAAGTCCTTTGGTCGAGTATAAAAATGTCCCCTGATCGAATATAACAAAGTCCCCTGGTCGAGTATAACAAAGTCCCCTGATCGAGTATAACAAAGGCCCCTCATTGAGTATAACAAAAGCCATTGGTCAAGTATAAAAAGTCCCCTGGTCGAGTATAACAAAGTCCCCTGATAGGGTATAACAAAGTCATCTTTTCGAGTATAAAAAAGTCCCCTAATCGAGTATAACAAAGGCCCCTCATCGAGTATAACATATCACCTGATCAAGTATAACAAATTCCTCTGGTCGAGTATAACAAAGTCCACTGATAAAATATAACAAAGTCCCCAGGTCGAGTATAACAAAGTCCCCTGATCGATTATAACAAAGCCCCCTGATGAAGTATAAAAAATCCCCTGGTCGAGTATAACAAAGTCCCCTGATCGAGTATAACAAAGTCCCCTGGTCGAGTATAGCAAAGTCCCCTGGTCGAGTATAACAAAGCCCCCTAATCGAGTATAACAAAGACCACTGATCGAGTCCAAAAAAGGCTCCTAATCGAGTATAAAAAAGTCCCCTGATCAAGTATAAAAAATCCCCTGGTCGAGTATAACAAAGTCCCCTGATCGAGTATAACAAAGTCCCCTGGTCGTGTATAGCAAAGTCCCCTGATCAAGTATAAAAAATCCCCTGGTCGAGTATAACAAAGTCCCCTGATCGAGTATAACAAAGTCCCCTGGTCGTGTATAGCAAAGTCCCCTGGTCGTGTATAACAAAGCCCCATCATCGAGTACAACAAAGGCCCCTAATCGAGTATAACAAAGTCCCCTGATCGAGTATAACAAAGTCCCCTGATCGAGTAAAGCAAAGGGCCCTGATCCAGTAAGACAAATTCTCCTGATCGAGTATAACAAAGTCCCCTGATCGAGTATAACAAAGTCCCCTTGACAAGTATAACAAAGTTCCCTGATCGTTTATAACAAAGTTCCCAGATCGAGTATAACAAAGTCCCCTGGTCCAGTATAACAAAGTCCTCTGGTCGATTATAAAAAAGTCCCCTAATCGCATATAACAAATTACCCTGGTCGAGTATAACAAAGTCCCCTGGTCGAGTATAACAAAGTCCCCTGATTAGGTATAAAAAAGTCCTCTGGTCGAGTATAAAAAGTCCCCTGATCGAGTATAACAAAGTCCCCTGGCCGAGTATAACAAAGTCCCCTGATCGAGTATAACAAAGGCCCCTCATCGAGTATAACAAAATCCATTGGTCATGTATAAAAAAGTCCCCTGATCGAGTATAACAAAGTCCCCTGATCGAGTATAAAAAAGTCCCCTGATCGAGTATAACATATCCCCTCATCGAGTATAACAAAGTCTTCTGATCGAGTATTAAAAAGTCCGCTGATCGCGTATAACATAAACCCCTAATCAAGTATAACAAGGTCCTCTGGTTGAGTATAACAAAGTCCCCTAATCGAGTATAACAAAGTCCCTGATCGAGGATAACAAAGGCCCCTGGTCGAGTATAACGAAGTCCCCTGATCGAGTATAACAAAAGCCCCTGATCGAGTATAACAAAGTCCCCTGATCGAGTATAAAAAAGTCCCCTGGTCCAGTAAAACAAAGTACCCTGATCGAGTATAAAAAAGTCCCCTGGCCCTGTATAACAAAGTCCCCAGATCGAGCATAACAAAGACCCCTGATCGATTATAACAAAGTCCCCCGGTCGAGTATAGCAAAGGGCCCTGATCCAGTAAGACAAACTCTCCAGATCGAGTATAACAAAGTCCCCTGATCGAGTGCAACAAAGCCCCCTGGACAAGTATAACAAAGTTCTCTGATCGTGTATAACAAAGTCCCCTTATAGAGTTTAACAAAGTCCCCTGATCGAGTATAACAAAGGCCCATGTCGAGTATGACAAAGGGCCCTGATCGAGTAAGACAAAGTCCCCTGAACGAGTATAACAAAGTCCCCTGATCGAGTATAACAAAGTCCCCTGATGGAGTATAACAAAGTCCCCTGATCGAGTGAAACAAAGTCCCCTGATCGATTATAACAAAGTCCCCTGGTCGAGTATAACAAAGGCCCCTGATCGAGTAAGACAAAGTCCCCTGATCGAGTTTAACAAAGGCCCATCATTGAGTATAACAAAGTCCATTGGTCAAGTATAAAAAAGTCCCCTGGTCGAGTATAACAAAGTCCCCTAATCAAGTATAAATAAGTCCAATGATCGAGTATAACAAAGTCCCCTCATCGAGTATAACATATCACCTGATCAAGTATAACAAATTCCTCTGGTCGAGTATTCCAAAGTCCCCTGATCGAGTATAACAAAGTCCCCAGGTCGAGTATAACAAAGACCCTGATCGAATATAACAAAGTCCCCTGATCAAGTATAAAAAATCCCCTGGTCGAGTATAACAAAGTCCTCTGATCGAGTATAACAAAGTCCCATGGTCGAGTATAGCAAAGTCCCCTGGTCGAGTATAACAAAGTCCCCTGATCGAGTATAACAAAGTCCCCTGATCGAGTATAGCAAAGGGCCCTGATCCAGTAAGACAAAGTCTCCTGATCGAGTATAACAAAGTACCCTGATCGAGTATTACAAAGTCCCCTGGACAAGTATAACAAAGATCCCTGATCGTTTATAACAAAGTTCCCTGATCGAGTATAACAAAGTCCCCTGGTCCAGTATAACAAAGTCCTCTGGTCGATTATAAAAAAGTCCCCTGATCGCATATAACAAATTCCCCTGGTCGAGTATAACAAAGTCCCCTGATCGAGTATATCAAAGGCCCCTCATTGAGTATAAAATAGGCCATTGGTCAAGTATAAATGTCCCCTGGTCGTGTATAACAAAGTCACCTGATAGGGTATAACAAAGTCCTCTGGTCGAGAATAAAAAAGTCCCCTAATAAGTATAACAGAGTCCCCTGGTCGAGTATAACAAATTCCCCTGATCGAGTATAACAAAGGCCCCTCATCGAGTATAACAAAGTCCATTGGTAATGTATAAAAAAGTCCCCTGATCGAGTATAACAAAGTCCCCTGATCGAGTATAAAAAAGTCCCCTGATCGAGTATAACATATACCCTCATCGAGTATAACAAAGTCCTCTGATCGAGTATAAAAAAGTCCCCTGATCGCGTATAACATAACCCCTGATCAAGTATAACAAGGTCCTCTGGTTGAGTATAACAAAGTCCCCTGATCGAGTATAAAAAAGTCCCCTGGTCCAGTATAACAAAGTCCCCTGATCGAGTATAAAAAAGTCTCCTGCCCCTGTATAACAAAGTCCACAGATCGAGCATAACAAAGTCCCCTGATCGATTATATCAAAGTCCCCCGGTCGAGAATAGGGCTCTGATCCAGTTAGACAAACTCTCCAGATCGAGTATAACAAAGTCCCCTGATCGAGTGCAACAAAGCCCCCTGGACAAGTATAACAAAGTTCCCTGATCGTGTATAACAAAGTCCCCTTATCGAGTTTAACAAAGTCCCCTGATCGAGTATAACAAAGGCCCATGTCGAGTATATCAAAGTCCCCTGACCAAGAATAACAAAAGTCCCTTGATGGAGTATAACAAAGTCCCCTGATCGAGTAAAACAAAGTCCCCTGATCGATTATAACAAAGTCCCCTGATTGAGTATAACAAAGGGCCCTGATCGAGTAAGACAAAGTCCCCTGATCGAGTATAACAAAGTCCCCTGATCGAGTATAACAAAGCCCCCTGGACGAGTATAACAAAGTCCCCGGAACCGAGTATAACAAATTCCCCTGATCGAGTATAACAAAGTCCTCTGGTCGAGTATAAAAAAGTCCCCTGATCGAGTATAGCAAAGTGCCCTGATCGAGTATAATAAAGTCCCCTGGTCGAGTATAATAAAGTCCCCTAATCGAGTAAAACAAAGGCCCCTCATCGAGTATAGCAAAGTCGATTGGTCAAATATAGGAAAGTCCACCGTTCGAGTATACAAAGTCCCCCGATCTTTTATAACAAAGGCCTCTGGTCGAGTATGACAAAGTCCCCTATTCAAGTATAAAAAAGTCTCCTTATCGAGTATAACAAAGTCCCCTGATCGAATATAACAAAGTCCCCTGGTCGAGTATAGCAAAGTCCCCTGGTCGAGTATAACAAAGCCCCCTCATCGAGTGTAACAAAGGCCCCTATTCGAGTATAACAAAGACCACTGATCTAGTCCAACAAGGCTCCTAATCGAGTATAACAAAGTCCCCTAATCAAGTATAACAAAGGCCCCTGATCGATTATAACAAAGTCCCCTGATCAAGTATAAAAAATCCCCTGGTCGAGTATAACAAAGTCCCCTGATCGAGTATAACAAAGTCCCCTGCTCCAGTGAGACAAAGTCTCCTGATCGAGTATAACAAAGCCCCCTGGACAAGTATAACAAAGGTCCCTAATCGAGTATAACAAAGTTCCCTGATCGAGTATAACAAAGTCCCTTGATCGAGTATAACAAAAGTCCCCTGGTCGAGTATTGCAAAGTCCCCTGATCGAGTATAACAAAGCCTCCTGTTAGAGTATAACAAATTCCCCTGATCGAGTATTACAAAGCCCCCTCATCGAGTATAACAAAGGCCCCTAATCGAGTATAACAAAGACCACTGATCGAGTCCAAAAAAGGCTCCAAATCGAGTATAACAAAGTCCCCTGATCTAGTATAACAAAGGCTCCTTATTGAGTATAACAAAGGCCCTTCATCGAGTATAACAAAGTCACCTGATCGAGTATAACAAAACCGCCTAATCGAGAATAAGAAAGTCCCCTTATCGGGTATAACAAATTCCCCTTATCGAGTATAACAAAGTCCCCTTATCGAGTATAACAAAGGCCCCTCATCGAGTATAGCAAAGTCCATTGGTCAAATATAGGAAAGTCCACCGATCGAGTATAACAAAGTCCCCCGATCTTTTATAACAAAGTCCCCTGATCGCGTATAACAAAGTGCCCTGATCGAGTATAACAAAACCGCCTAATCGAGAATAAGAGAGTCCCCTTATCGGGTATAACAAATTCCCCTTATCGAGTATAACAAAGTCCCCTTATCGAGTATAACAAAGGCCCCTCATCGAGTATAGCAAAGTCCATTGGTCAAATATAGGAAAGTCCACCGATCGAGTATAACAAAGTCCCCCGATCTTTTATAACAAAGTCCCCTGATCGAGTATAACAAAGGCCCCTCAATGAGTATAACATAGGCCATTGGTCAAGTATAAAAAGTCCCTTGGTCGAGTATAACAAAGTCCCCTGATAGGGTATAACAAAGAACTCTGGTCGAGTATAACAAAGGCCCCTCATCGAGTATAACAAAGTCCATTGGTCAAGTATAAAAAAGTCCCCTGATCGAGTATAAAAAAGTCCCCTGATCGAGTATAACAAAGTCCCTTGGTTGAGAGCATAACAAAGTCCGTGATCGAGTATAACCTATC
>NW_024748688.1:0-12500 GCF_018991925.1 Homarus americanus
TAGTGGCAGGCAGGGGTAGTGGTAGTAGTGGCAGGCAGGGGTAGTGGTAGTAGTGTGGCAGGCAGGGTAATGGTAGTAGTGGCAGGCAGGGGTGAGTGGTAGTAGTGGCAGGCAGGGGTAGTGGTAGTAGTGGCAGGCAGGGGTGAGTGGTAGTAGTGGCAGGCAGGGGTAGTGAGTAGTAGTGGCAGGCAGGGAGTAATGGTAGTGGTGTCAGGCAGGGGTAGTGGTAGTAGTGGCAGGCAGGGGTGAGGTGGTAGTAGTGGCAGGCAGGGGTAGTGGTAGTAGTGGCAGGCAGGGTAGTGGTAGTGAGAGTGGCAGGCAGGGTAGTGGTAGTAGTGGCAGGCAGGGGTAGTGGTAGTAGTAGTAGCAGGCAGGGTGAGTGGTAGTAGTGGCAGGCAGGGGTGTGGTGGTAGTGGTGGCAGGGGGTGTGGTGTGTGGGGGGGGGTGGTGGTGGTGGCGGGCGGGGTGGTGGTAGTAGTGGCAGGCGGGGTGAGTGGTAGTAGTGGCGAGGCAGGGGTGGTGGAGGTAGTGGCGGGCAGGGGTAGTGGTAGTGAGTGGCAGGCGGGGGTAGTGGTAGTAGTGGCGGGCAGGGGTAGTGGTAGTGGTGGCAGGCAGGGGGTATTGGTAGTGGTGGCAGGCAGGGGTGGTGGTAGTAGTGGCAGGCAGGGGTAGTGGTAGTAGTGGCAGGCAGGGGTGAGTGGTATTGGAGTGGCAGGCGGGGTGGTGGTAGTAGTGGCAGGCAGGGGGTGAGTGGTAGTAGTGGCGGGCGGGGAGTGGCAGGTGGTAGTGGTGGGGGCAGGGGTAGTGGTGGTGGTGGCAGGCAGGGGTGGTGGTAGTAGTGGCAGGCAGGGGTAGTGGTAGTAGTGGCGGGCAGGGGGTAGTGGTAGTAGTGTCAGGCAGGGGTGGTGGGTAGTGAGTGGCAGGCAGGGTATGGTAGTAGTATTGGCAGGCAGGGAGTAGTGGTAGTAGTGGCAGGCAGGGGTAGTGGTAGTAGTGGCAGGTAGGTGGTGAGGTAGTAGTGGCAGGCAGGGGGTAGTGGTAGTAGTGGCAGGCAGGGGTAGTGGTAGTGAGTGGCGGAGGCAGGGGTGGTGGTAGTAATGCAGGGGTAGGTAGTAGTGGCAGGCAGGGATTATGTTGGTAGTGGCGGGCAGGGGTAATGGTAGTAGTGGCAGGCAGGGTGTGTGGTAGTAGTGGCAGGCAGGGGTGAGTGGTAGTAGTGGCAGGCAGGGATAATGGTAGTAGTGGCAGGCAGGGTGTGGTAGTAGTGGCAGGCAAGGGTAGTGGTAGTAGTGGCAGGCAGGGGTAGTGGTAGTAGTGGCAGGCAGGGGTAGTGGTAGTAGTGGCAGGCAGGGGTAGTGGTAGTAGTGGCAGGCAAGGGTAGTGGTAGTAGTGGCAGGCAAGGGGTATTGGTAGTAGTGGCAGGTAGGGAGGTAGTAGGCAGGCAGGGGTAGTGGTAGTAGTGGCAGGCAGGGGTGAGTGGTAGCAGTAGTGGCGGGTAGGGTTGTGGTGAGTAGTGGCAGGTAGGGATTGGTGTGGTAGTAGTGGCAGGCAGGGTTAGTGGTAGTAGTGGCAGGCAGGGTAGTGAGTGGTAGTAGTGGCAGGCAAGGGTAGTGGTAGTGGCAGGCGAGGGATAATGGTAGTAGTGGCAGGCAGGGGTAGTGGTGGTAGTAGTGGCAGGCAGGGGTAGTGGTAGTAGTGTCAGGCAGGGGTAATGGTAGTAGTGGCAGGCAGGGGTGAGTGGTAGTAGTGGCAGGCAGGGGTAGTAGTAGTAGTGGCAGGTAGGGGTAGTGGTAGTAGTGGCAGGCAGGGTAGTAGTGAAGTAGTGGCAGGCAGGGTGGTGGTGAGTGGCAGGCAGGGGTGGTGGTAGTAGTGGCAGGCAGGGTAGTGGTAGTAGTGGCAGGCAGGTGTGTTAGTAGTGGCAGGCAGGGTAGTGGTAGTATTGGCAGGCAGGGGTAGTGGTAGTAGTGGCAGGCAGGGTTAGTGGTAGTAGTGGCAGGTAGGGTTAGTGGTAGTAGTGGCAGGCAGGGGTAGTGGTATTAGTGGCAGGTAGGGGTAGTGGTAGTATTGGAGTGGCAGGCAGGGGTAGAAGTGCAGCAGTGGCAGGCAAGGTAATGGTAGTAGTGGCAGGCAGGGTAGTGGTGTGAGTGGCGGGGCAGGGGTAGTGGTAGTAGTGGCAGGCAGGGGTAGTGGTAGTAGTGGCAGGCAAGGGTGAGTGGTAGTAGTGGCAGGCAGGGTAGTGGTTAGTAGTGGCAGGCAGGGGTAGTGGTAGTAGTGGCAGGCAAGGGTAGTGAGTGAGTATTGGCAGGCAGGGGTAATGGTAGTAGTGGCAGGCGGGGGTAGTGGTAGTAGTGGCAGGCAGGGGGTAGTGGTAGTAGTGGCAGGCAGGGGTAGTGAGGTAGTAGTGTCAGGCAGGGGGTAGTGGTAGTAGTGGCAGGCAGGGGTAGTGGTAGTAGTGGCGGGCAGGGGTAGTGGTAGTAGTGGCAGGCAGGGGTAGTGGTAGTAGTGGCAGGCAAGGGTAGTGGTAGTAGTGGCAGGCAGGGGTAATGGTAGTAGTGGCAGGCAGGGGTGTGGTAGTAGTGGCAGGCAAGGGTAGTGGTAGTAGTGGCAGGCAGGGGTAATGTTAGTAGTGGCAGGCAGGGTGAGTGGTAGTAGTGGCAGGCAGGGGGTGAGTGGTAGTAGTGGCAGGCAGGGGTAGTGGTAGTAGTGGCAGGTAGGGTTAGTGGTGGTAGTGGCAGGCAGGGGTGAGTGGTATTAGTGGCAGGTAGGGGTGGGTGGTAGTAGTGGCAGGCAGGGGTATTGGTAGCAGTGGCAGGCAAGGGTAATGGTAGTAGTGGCAGGCAGAGATAATGGTAGTAAGTGGCAGGCAGGGGTAGTGGTAGTAGTAGGCAGGGGTAGTGGTAGTAGTGGCAGGCAGGGTAGTGGTAGTAGTGGCAGGTAGGGGTAGTGGTAGTGAGTAGCGAGGCAGGGGGTGAGTGGTGGTGGTGTGGCGGGCGGGGGTGGTGGTGGTAATTGGCGGAGCTAGGGTAGTGGTAGTAGTGGCAGGCAGGGATAATGGTAGTAGTGGCAGGCAGGGTAGTGGTAGTAGTGGCAGGCAAAGGGTAATGGTGGTAGTGGCAGGCAGGGGTGGTGGTAGTAGTAGCAGGCAGGGGTGAGTGGAAATAATAGTGGCAGGCAAGGGTAGTGGTAGTAGTGGCAGGCAGGGGTGTGGTAGTAGTGGCAGGCAAGGGTGAGTGGTAGTAGTGGCAGGCAGGGGTGAGTGGTAGTAGTGGCAGGCAAGGGTAATGGTAGTATTGGCAGCAGGCAGGGAGTAGTGGTAGTAGTGAGGCAAGGGTAGTGGTGGCAGTGGCAGGCAGGGGTGAGTGGTAGTAGTGGCAGGCAGGGGTGGTGGTAGTAGTGGCAGGCAGGGGTAATGGTGAGTGGCGGGCAGGGTAGTGGTAGCAGTGGCGAGGCAAGGGTAGTGGTAATGATGGCAGGCAGGGGTGAGTGGTAGTAGAGGCAGGCAGGGGTAGTGGTAGTGGCAGGCAGGGGTAATGGTAGTAGTAGTGTGCCAGGTGGGGGTAGTGGTAGTGGCAGGCAGGGGTGGTGGTAGTGAGTGGCAGGCAGGGTAGTGGTATTAGTGGCAGGCAGGGGTAGTGGTAGTAGTGGCAGGCAGGGGTAATGGTAGTGGCAGGCAGGGGAGTAATGGTAGTAGTGGCGAGGCAGGGGTAGTGGTAGTAGTGGCAGGCAGGGGTAGTGGTAAAAATGAGATGTGGCGGGCGGGGGTGAGTGGTAGTAGTGGCAGGCAGGGGCTGTGGTGGCAGGTGGCTCCGAGGCAGGGGGTAATGGTGTGAGTGTCAGGCAGGGGTAATGGTAGTAGTGGCAGGCAGGGGGTGAGGTGAGTATTAGTGGCAGGCAGGGGTGAGTAGTAGTAGTGGCGAGCAGGGTAGTGGTAGTAGTGGCAGGCAAAGGGTGAAAGTGGTAGTAGTGGCAGGCAGGGGTGAGTGGTAGTAGTGGCAGGCAGGGGTGAGTGGTAGTGAGTGGCAGAGCAGGGGTGGTGAAATGGTAGCGAGCAGGGGTAGTGGTAGTAGTGGCAGGCAGGGGGTGAGTGGTAGTAGTGGCAAGGCAGGGTGAAGTGGTAATGAGTAGCAGAGCAGAGGGTGGTGGTAGTGGTGGCGGGCAGGGTGGTGGTAGTAGTGGCAGGCAGGGGAGTGGTGGTAGTGGTGGCGGGCAGGGTGGTGGTAGTAGTGGCAGGCGGGGTAGTGGTAGTAGTGGCAGGCAGAGGGGTAATAGTAGTAGTGGCAGGCAGGGGTAGTGGTAGTAGTGGCAGGCAAGGGTAGTGGTAGTAGTGGCGGGCAGGGGTGGTGGTAATGAGCGGAGCAGGGGGTAGTGGTAGTGAGTGGCGAGGCAGAGGGGTGAGTGGTAGTAGTGGCAGGCAGGTGAGTAATGGTAGTGAGTGGCAAGGCAGGGGTGAGTGGTAGTGAGTGGCAGGCAGGGGTGAGTGGTAGTGAGTGGCAGGCAAAGGGTGAGTGGTAGTAGTGGCGGGCAGGGGTGGTGGTAGTAGTGGCGGGCAGGGTGAGTGTGGTAGTGGTGGCGGGCGGGGTGTGGTGGTGGTGGCAGGCAGGGGTGAGTGGTAGTAGTGGCAGGCAGGGGGTGAGTGGTAGTATTGGTGGCAGGTAGGGGTGGTAGTAGTGTCAGGCAGGGGTGGCGAGTAGTGGCTAGTGGCTTGAGGCAGGGGTGAGTGAGTAGTGAGTGGCAGGCAGGGGTAGTGGTAGTAGTGGCAGGCAGGGGTAATGGTGGCTGAGTGGCAGAGGCAGGACATGGTAGTAGTGGCAGGCAGGGATGGCAGTGGTAGTGGCAGGCAGGAGGTAATGAGTAGTAGTGGCGGGCAAGGGTAGTGGTAGTGAGTGGCAGAGCAGGGATAATGGTAGTAGTGGCGGGCAGGGGTAATGGTAGTAGTGGCAGGCAGGGTGGTAGGTAGTAAGTGGCAAGGCAGGGGAGGTAGTGAGCGTGGTGGCGGGCAGGGGTAATGGTGTTGTGAGTGGCGGAGGCAGGGGGTGTGGTAGTGGTGGCAGGCAAGGGTGAAATGGTAGTAGTGGCAGGCAGGGGTATAGGTAGTAGTAGTGGCAGGTAGGGTTAGTGGTAGTATTAGTGGCAGGCAGGGAGTAGTGGTAGTAGTGGCAGGCAGGGGGTAGTGGTAGTGGCAGGCAGGGGTGAGTGGTAGTGAGAGTGGCAGGTAGGGGTAGTGGTAGTAAGTGGCAGGCAGGGGTAGTGGTAGTAGTGGCAGGCAGGGGTAGTGGTAGTGTGGTGGCAGGCAAGGGGTAATTGGAGAGTAGTAGTGGCAGGCAGGGATAATGGTAGTAGTGGCAGGCAGGGGTAGTGGTGTGAGTGGCAGGCAGGGGTAGTGTGAGTGTCAGGCAGGGGTAATGGTAGTAGTGGCAGGCAGGGGTGGTGGTAGTAGTGGCAGGCAGGGGTAGTGAGTAGTAGTGGCAGGTAGGGGTAGTGGTAGTAGTGGCAGGCAAGGGTAGTGGTGAGGCAGAGTGGCAGGCAGGGAGGTAATGAGTAGTAGTGGCAGGCAGGGGTGAGTGGTAGTAGTGGCAGGCAAGGGTAGTGGTAGTAGTGGCAGGCAGGGGTAATGTTAGTGAGTAGCAGGCAGGGAGTAGTGGGTAGTAGTGGCAGGCAGGGGTAGTGGTAGTAGTGGGCAGGGGTAGTGGTAGTAGTGGCAGGCAGGGTTAGTGGTAGTAGTGGCAGGCAGGGGTAGTGGTATTGGTGGCAGGTAGGGGTAGTGGTAGTGAGCGAGCAGGGGTAATGGTAGCAGTGGCAGGCAAAGGGTAATAGTAGTAGTGGCAGGCAGGGTAGTGGTGTGAGTGGCAGGGCAGGGGTAGTGGTAGTAGTGGCAGGCAGGGGTGAGTGAGAGGTAGTAGTGGCAGGCAAGGGTGAGTGGTAGTAGTAGTGGCAGGCAGGGAGGTGTGGTTAGTAGTGGCAGGCAGGGGTAGTGGTAGTAGTGGCAGGCAAGGGTAGTGGTAGTAGTGGCAGGCAGGGGTAATGGTAGTATGGCAGGCAGGGGGTGAGGTGGTAGTAGTGGCGAGGCGGGGGTGAGTGGTAGTGGTGTGGCAGGCAGGGGTAGTGAGTAGTAGTGTCAGGCAGGGGGTAATGGTAGTAGTGGCAGGCAGGGGTAGTGGTGGCTGGCGGGCAGGGGTGAGTGGTAGTAGTGGCAGGCAGGGGTAGTGGTAGTAGTAGCAGGCAAGGGTAGTGGTAGTAGTGGCAGGCAGGGGTAATGAAGTAGCAGTAGTGGCAGGCAGGGGTAGTGGTAGTAGTGGCAGGCAAGGGTAGTGGTAGTAGTGGCAGGCAGGAGGTGTATGTTAGTAGTGGCAGGCAGGGTGAGTGGTAGTAGTGGCAGGCGGGGGTGAAAGTGGTAGTAGTGGCAGGCAGGGGATGAGGTGGTAGTAGTGGCAGGTAGGGTTAGTGGTGGTAGTGGCGGGCAGGGGTGAGGTGTAATTAGTGGCGGGTAGGGGTGGTGTGGTAGTGAGTGGCGGAGGCAGGGGATGTGGTAGCGGTGGCAGGCAAGAGGTGAAATAGTAGTAGTGGCGGGCAGAGATAATGGGCGTAGTGGCGAGGCAGGGGTGGGTGTTAGTAGTGTCAGGCAGGGGTAATGGTAGTAGTGGCAGGCAGGGGTGG
The DNA here is from genome assembly GCF_018991925.1 of Homarus americanus. Classification (NCBI taxonomy): domain Eukaryota; kingdom Metazoa; phylum Arthropoda; class Malacostraca; order Decapoda; family Nephropidae; genus Homarus; species Homarus americanus. Next base: position 6,655 of record NW_024748688.1, read on the forward strand.
TGGTAGTAGTGGCGGGCGGGGTGGTGGTAGTGAGTGGCGAGGCGGGGGTGGTGGTAGTAGTGGCGGGCGGGTGGTGGTAGTAGTGGCAGGCAGGGGTAATGGTAGTGTGGCAGGCGGGGGTGTGGTAGTAGTGGCGAGGCAGGGTGGTGGTAGTGGTGGCGGGCAGGGTGTGGTGGTGGTGGGGGGGGTTGGTGGTAGTGAGTGGCGGGCAGGGGTGAGTGGTGGTAGTGGCAGGTGGGGTTAGTGGTAGTAGTGGCAGGTAGGGTTGAGTGGTAGTAGTGGCGGGTAGGGGTGGTGGTAGTAGTGGCAGGTGGGGTGAGTGGTAGTTGTGGCAGGTGGGAGTGATGGGGGTAGTGAGAGTGGCAGGCAGGGGTGAGTAGGCTGGCTGGTGGCAGGTAGGGGGTAGTGGTAGTAGTGGCAGGTGGGGTAGTGGTAGTGGTGGCAGGTGGGGAATTGGTGGTGGTAGTGGCGGGTAGGGGTGAGTGTTAGTAGTTGGCAGGTAGGGGTGGAGTAGAGTAGTGGTGGCGGGTAGGGGTGTGGTCGTAGTGGCGGGCAGGGGTGGTGGTAGTAGTGGCGGGCAGGGGTAGTGGTAGTAGTAGTAGTAGTAGTGACAGGTGGGGTTGAGTGGTAGTAGTGACAGGTAGGGGTGGTGGTAGGGGGTGTCAGGTAGGGGTGGTGGTTGTGGCAGGTAGGGGTGTGGGGTCGTAGTGGCAGGCAAGGGGTGAGTGGTAGTAGTGGCGGGCAGGGGTAGTAGTAGTAGTAGTAGTAGTAGTGACAGGTAGGGGTGAGTGGTAGTAGTGGCAGGCAGGGGTAGTAGTGGTAGTAGTGGCAGGAGTAGGGTTAGTGAGTGGCAGTAGCAGGCAGGGGTAGTGGTCGTAGTGGCAGGCAGGGGTAATGGTGGCAGTGGCAGGCAGGGGTGGTGAGGCAGTAGTGGGCAGGGGTAGTGGTAGTGGCAGGCAGGGTAGTGACTAGTAGTGGCCCAGGCAAGGAGTATTGGTGGTAGTAGTGGCAGGCAGGGGGTGTGGTAGTAGTGGCAGGCAGGGAGCAGTGGTAGTAGTGGCAGGCAGGGTAGTAGTAGTGGCAGGCAGGGGGTAATGTTAGTAGTGGCAGGCAGGGTAGTGGTGAAGTAGTGGCAGGCAGGGGTGAGTGGTAGTGAGAGTGGCAGGCAGGGGTGAGTGGTAGTAGTGGCAGGTAGGGTTAGTGGTAGTAGTGGCAGGCAGGGGTAGTGGTATTAGTGGCAGGTAGGGGTAGTGGTATTAGTGGCAGGCAGGGAGTAATGGTAGCAGTGGCAGGCAAGGGTAATGGTAGTAGTGGCAGGCAGGGAATAATGGTAGTAGTGGCAGGCAGGGGGGTAGTGAGAGGTAGTAGTGTCAGGCAGGGTGAATAGTAGTAGTGGCAGGCAGGGGTGGTGGTAGTAGTGGCAGGCACTTGGGGGTGAGTGGTAGTAGTGGCAGGCAGGGGTAGTGGTAGTAGTGGCAGGCAGGGTAGTGGTAGTAGTAGCAGGCAGGGGTAATAGTAGTGGCAGGCAGGGGTAGTGAAGTAGTAGTAGCAGCAGGCCCAAGAGTAGTGAGTAGTAAAGGTAGCAGGCAGGGGTAATAAGTAGTGTGAGGGCAGGGGTAGTGGTAGTGAGGTGGCGGGCAGGGGTAGTGGTAGTGTGGTGGCAGGTGGGTTCAGGTATTGGTGGCAGGCAGGGGTGAGTGAGGTAGTAGTGGCAGGTAGGGGTAGTGGTGGTAGTGGCAGGTGGGGTGAGTGGTGGTTGGCAGCGGAGGTAGGGGTGAGGTGGTAGTTTGGTGGCAGGCGGGGGTGGGTGGTAGTAGTGGCAGGTGGGGTGGTGGTGGTGGTGGCGGGTGGGGGTGGTGGTGGGTAGTGGCGGGTGGGGTGGGGTGGTAGTGGGGGTGGCAGGTGGGGTTGGTGTGGTAGTGGTGGGGTGGGGGTGAGGTGGTGGTGTGGCGGGTGGGGGTAATGGTCGTGTGGCAGGCAGGGGGTGGTGGTGGTAGTGGCGAGGCAGGGGTGGTGGTAGTAGTGGTAGTAGTAGTGACAGGTAGGGGTGGTGGTAGTAGTGACAGGTGGGGGTGAGTGGTGAGGTGTCAGGTGGGGTGGTGGTGGTTGTGGCGGGTAGGGTGTGGTCGTGGTGGCAGGCAGGGGTGGTGGTAGTAGTGGCAGGCAGGGGTAGTAGTAGTAGTAGTGGTAGTAGTAGTGACAGGTAGGGGTAGTGGTAGTAGTGGCAGGCAGGGGTAGTAGTGGTAGTAGTGGCAGGGTAGGGTTGAGTGGTAGTGTCAGGCAGGGGGTGAGTGGTCGTAGTGGCAGGCAGGGGTGGTGGTAGTAGAGGCAGGCAGGGAGGTAGTGGTAGTAGGGGCAAGCACGGGTATTGGCAGTAGTGGCAGGCAGAGGTAGTGGTAGAAGTGGCAGGCAGGGGTACTGGTAGAGAGTGGCAGGCAGAGGTAGTAGTAGTGGGGGCAGGCACGGGTGTGGCAGTAATGGCAGGCAGGGGTAGTGGCTGGGGTGTGGTGTTGTGGTGTGTCAATAAACATATATCGGTGAGTGTGGTTGTTGCCGCCACTTCCCAGTAATGAGGACTTGGCAGCCTTTTTAGAGCAAATGCGTGAGGCTCACATGTTTCCTCCGTCCACACTACCCTTCCTCCTCTCCTCCCGCTAAATGCAAAAGTGTGGCCAGACATATAGCCACACACTTGAACCTCCGTCACCTCGACTATGTGAGAGATAGAACCTTTAGGGACAGGTCTAAGCGCACTGTGTGTGAAATGGCAAACACTTCATCTCTAATGGCAAGATAGCCGACATATTAAGATTGTATCACTTTTTGGCACTTAGTAACTATATCAGTTTTCATGTACAGAACCAAATACGCAATGTGCGAATACCTCTCACGTAAATGTGAATAACAAAGTGTGAGGCAGACATACTGCCTCACACGCCTTTACTCACGCATTTGTAGAAAAATTTACCCTTTATCTATAAAACTAAACAAATAATGTAAGTGAAATACTGTGTAACATTCAGTGCCATAATATCCTGACAACGGGGTTAATTATTATTGACCCTTTGTAAGCTTACTCTTGCCAATCGCTGCTACAGCTCACAGGATGAGTGTGGGTGCACAATAAAGAAAGCCGCTGTAAGCGGCAAAATAACATCAAATCAATCCCGTCCATACACCGTCTGTCTCACCGGCCACTACTCTTCCTTCGTCTCCTCCCTTCAACTACTCATTCTTCCCGTTCACTCTCCTCCTGTCTCCTTCTTCCGTCCACCACTTCTTCCAGGTGTTTAGTAGGGGTTCCCAGAGCTTCACGTTGAGTGTAACTTCTGAAGTTTGCTTGCCATTCTGAACACAATCTTGTTTATCTTTCTTCGTTTTTTGTGTATTTATTTTATTTTTGAGAACTATTTTAGTAACGAAAGGACATACCGTGGAGGAAAAAAATTTGAAATATTATGTAACATATGTACATGTAGTAATAAATAATATATAATATATAATAATAATATATAAAATAGTTTATTATATAGAGTTGCAGCCGGTGGCTGTACAGTTACATTAATCAGGAGTTGTTTATTTAACAATAGATGGGATGGTGCTGTTCTTATATCTATCGGTGCGGACTCTTATGGGCTGAATTTTGTTGTAGTGGCGGACTGGGCAAGGTGGGTGGGGGGCTGCCGGTGGCAGGAAGTGGCGATGACGAGGGTGGTGCATTAGTTGGCTGCAAACCTTTCCAGTGCTTGGTGGTAGGGGTCACTGAGGATGGCATTTCAGGGTGGAAGCGTTGGTGTAGCCCAGAGTATTTTGCGCCGAGCATGATTCTGCAGGCCCTTTTCTGTACCTTCTCTAGCCGACGTTGTTGGGTGGAGTTGAGACGACCAGGCTGGTGACGCATACATTAGTTTGGGGAGAATAAAGGCATTGTGATGGTCCTCAGCTCTGGCGTGGGTGTCCCAAATGACCTAAGTCGTTGTAGCATGTAGAGACGGTACGAGGCTGCCTTGACTGTGTTATTTACATGGGCCTTCAGTCCGGTTTGTTGCCTATAGTTACACCAGGGTTTGGCAGACTGCACCAGCTGGAAGATGGGCACCACTGTGACTGCTGGGGCTTGCACTGGAGTGGTGGCAGTATTGATGTGCATGACTACGGTTTTGGTGTGGTTGATGGTGACCTTGTTCTCCTTGGTCCATGCCTGTAGCCTGTCCAGGGTGCCTTGTAGCGATGAGTAGTGTGGTGCGGTGTTGTCCACTGGAAACCCCACAGTGCACTCATGCACGTACTTCCCTGAGAGTGTCCGATAGAGCATCGTTGATCAGGATGAGGAAGCACAGTGGTCCCATCTTGATTCCTGGGGAACACCGCAGGTGAGGTGTTGAACTGCGGGAACCGATCCCTGATACCTCACTGCCTGACGACGTCCACTCAAGAAATAAGTGTGCCATGAGGGCCAGGTTGGTGGGCAGCCCTAGTGCAATGGCCTTGTTGATAACAGTGCAGGATCTAAGGTCAAAGGCCTTCCCTGAAGTCAACAAGGGCAACGGCCAGTGATGTCTTACCTTCTGTAGGTTTTTGTGCAGATCAAGCTCACTAAGCAGTGTGATGTAGAGGTCATCATATTGCCAAGTTGCTGTGGATCAATTGAATAATAGTTTGCGCAAATGCCCACTCAAAACAAAGTCCTCACAGAGTAGACTGGGTATTGGGGTAATGGCAGCTGGCATGAGGTCGTTAGGGGACTGTGGGGGTGACCATGGGTATGGGGGTGACAAATGCGGTTTTCCATTCATTAAGGCATTTGCTTTGTCTGAGGGATGCATTAATAATAGAACAGAGTGCAAGTTCGACTGCAAACTCCTTGTATATTTGATTGGGAGGTCAATTGGGGTCGTGGAGCGTTTGGATTTAAATTTCAGGGAGTTTGTTGGCGATTTCATTTGGTTGAGAACACTGGGAGGGGGAGGGAAGATAAGTAAGCCGGGAGGAGGTTGAGGTCACGACTGGGTAAGGTATGACATATGGTTGCAAAATGGTTATTAATTATCTCAGCTGCCTCCTCACTAGGTAAATGTGAGATGAAAGGAAGTGTTCGAGACTGACGGTTGAGACCACAGAGATCTTTTACCTTGGAGTACCACTGACCGATGCCGACTTCCTTTAAGGGATTTTTATGTATGATTCCTCTTTAAAACGGTTGATGTTTTTTTATTTAACTCCTGAGTACGATGATTTAAAGTGACTTAATCCTTTGAGTACGGTACGATAAATTCCTTGTGTACGATGACTTAAGCCCCTGAGTACAGTGACTTTATCCCTCGAGTACGAAGTCATAACATATAATAATGATGGCCAATTAAACACTTGAATACGATAACTTTGTACTCAAGAAGGGAGGAAGGACGAAGAAAGGAGGAGAAGGAGGAGGAGAGGAGAAGAAAGAAGAAGAAGAAGAAGAAGAAGAAGAAGAAGAAGAAGAATGTACTAGGTCACTACAACATTCTTCAAAAAACATAAATAATCACCTAATTCTAAGAGATTAATTACAACTACTCCTACGACAATTACCTCATTCCCGCGATAACAAATTTAGCAATTTTAACCCTATCGATCCTTCTTATTGACACGAGGCCCCAGGTCAGACACAGGTACACCTCCATCTATTAAATAATTCACTACGGTCATATAAACAGGTCACATAAGAAGGTTCAGGTAATCGATAGGTGAAGGTCAGGTTAATTAATCGCTAATTCTAGGAGTCTTTAAGGATTGTTTGTGATGGTGGTGAGTCTCCAAAGATCTCCTAGGTGTCTGTCTGCCATGTTCTCCCAGGTGTCTCCTAT
>NW_024748688.1:15000-21767 GCF_018991925.1 Homarus americanus
ATATATATATATATACTAAATCACTGGGTGCGTGATCCAGGTATATGCTGATAACCTGAAAAGATTCCCTGAAGATGTGGATTACACAGCCTTAGGAACTTCGTGTTTCTTTTTCCTTGTGGTTATCAGCATATATATATATATATATATATATATATATATATATATATATATATATATATATATATATATATATATATATATATATATCAGTATTTTGTGTGTGTGTGTGTGTAATATAATATTAACGGTTTATTGAAAGAGACATGGCAGCCGTAAGGCTGAAATATACAATTACATAATTGGGAATGGGTCTCTTAATTGACAAAATAATATACATTTAACATGTGATACAAATATGATATATAGTAACAGTGCAAAAGTGAAACTGAGCCGACAGTGAATTCACTGATTGATTTCGAGTTGTTGATAAACAATGGATGAATTGGGACCTCGGGTGGTGGGCCGTTGTCGAGATGGTGCAGGCCTCCCAAATTTTCAGATGAGATCGTGGTGATAATTAGAGAGCCGAGAGGTCAGTGCTGGGCGCTTCTTGATATGTGGAGTAGGAGGGGGAGGGACAATAATCTTGCATCCCTCTTCCGCACTTTCTAGGTGTTCTGTTGTGTGTGGCATTTAGGGAGGAGACCGAAGGGGAGGATTAGGTGAGCATGGGAAGTAAGAATGTGAGTAAGCACTGAGAAGCCGCTCAGTATATACAGCGTCGGTCACTAAGAAGTCTGTAAGCCATGATATAAGACTTCTCGAAACCGGAAATCGATAAGCTCTGTTGATGATTAAATTGTGGTTGGCTAGGTCAAATGTAGATGAAGTCAATAGAGGCGACAGCCACAGATGTCTTTCGTTTTCCAGGAGGCGATATATGGTCGAGAAAGGTGATAAGACTGTGAGTGGGAGAGGACGTTCTCTTTATTGCAAACTGCTGAGGATCTATAGCGCCTGCAGTATCGGCAGCCCATTTAAAAACAAGCTTTGCAGATTAAATCTCTCGATTAAGGGGCATTTAAGGATCGTGGGCTGGTTGACTTCACTGGTGTTACATGCAGAGGTCTTCCAGACCGCTGGGCATCTTCTTCGGCTGAGGAAGCGATGATGGTGGAGCAGAGGTTTTAATTTGTCAGAGAACTCCTTGTAGAGTTTCATAGGTTAGTCAATGGGGGTGGTGGAGGCCTTTAACTTCAGTTTGTCCAGACGTTTGCTTCATAAAATTATTCCACTAGATTGAAAGAGCTGATATATAGCATGGGAGACTGGTTGTGTCAGCCGGGGGCGTCTGGTATATAGTAGCGAAATGGTTGTTTGATTGCTCAGCTGCGTCAACATTAGTGAGGGCGGCTAGGAAGAGGTGATTTATTGTTTAGTCCACAGAGTTCTTTTAGCTTATCATAACAAAGTGTAAACTATTCAACTAGGGCTAACTAGTAGCAATGGTTTTAATTAGACAAATTTAGATTTAAGAGCGAAATGTAAACATTGGTTTGAAATAGAGTAGTGGATGGAGTGGAACATAAACATCTTCATTGCTCGAATACTGGAAGCTTCAAACATAGGATGGATGGATATATGAGCGATGGGGTTGGGTGTAAACGGGACTGCCTAGTATGGGCCAATGGGCCGCTTGCGTTTACTCATGCTAATGTTGTTCTACAGTATGTTGATGCTGGTCTGCTTCAGGTGTTGCAGCTTATTTGGGTAGTGAGACTTCTTTGGCGCGTGTTCACGGATGACTCAGTTGTGAAGAGACCTATAGGCGCTTGTGGTCGCTGAGATAAGGCCTGTCCCTGTTGCATAAATCTTTTTGATCCGAGGGTGTGATCCAGGGCAGGTCAGCTGGTAGTGATCGACGGACTTCTCAGGAAGAAGTGGTGAGCTTCCGTTGCGGTGTTGGTGTAGTTTATCCATTTGGTGTCCGTCATCCACTAAGTACTTCAGTCAGGGATGGTGAACTATCCTCCTGAAGAGACGCACTGAAGTCAGTAATCGGCCTGTAGGTCTTATGTTGTCTCTGTACTTGGCTGGTATTGGGCGAAACCAAGCACGAATGGTGTGTGCTTCCACCCGATAGGAAGCATTGGTTGAAATGGTTGGTATGGTCTGCTAAATCAGTTAGAAAAGTCAAGGCATTTGATTGTGTGTGGGAAATTCACAACGTGTGATAGTGTAGCAGACCTGGATACCAGTGGTGTCAATTTCGTTATAGTCCCCTTTAGTACTCGTGGCTGCACGTTACCTATCTCTGAGATGGTAATGAGGTGATTGATAGTGTCTCTGGTGGGTGAACAGGCAATGGTATGACACAGTATATGACAGAGGCAGTGTGGCGAGGGTGGGCACGTGGCAGCCTCCACATCAGCTGGGACTAAGACACCAGGTGTGATGGGCATGTCTTGACGAAGAGGCAAAAGTCCCTCGCGTCCATGTAAACAAAGGTGATGTGGTTGATATCCCTCAATGTGGCACGTTCTGAATGGCAACACGTTGGCAGCAACTGCTTCTGTTGTTGCCAGCTTGTCTTATTAGCTCCCGAAAGCTGGGAATGTGTACAGATCCCTTAGCTACTTCACTCCTGAGCAGTTGCTTCAAGTTTATAAAGTTCATTCGTCCTATTGTATTGCTCTCCCATATAGGGTGGCTCTTCTTCTGTCAACTGTTAGATAGGGTAGGAATCAAAGATATTTCGTCTTAACTCTCCTCCTTTAGTTGATAATTTCTCTTCGCCCATATGTTGTTTCTCTCTCTCTTTAATACTTTAATGGGCAATGTTCAGTGGATTTGGCATCACAACACCGGCAGGGTAGGCTCCATAACACTCGTCTTGCCGCGGTACCCGCCGTTTTCTGTGGATGTCGGTACTAAACCCGTTATAGCACATCTTCCTCCACAACCAAACTGTCGAATACTCTGCCTTCGTTTGTGTTTCCATACTCATACAATGTCTCATTTTAAAAAGCTGGTTTCGGCATCTTCCTGGTGTAGATTATATCTTTTTCTTTTTCTATTTTTAATTTATTTTTACTCTTATTTTTCCTTTGACCCCATTGTGGGTCGATGACCTGTGTCCGGTGGGCTATTCCATAAAAAAAAATGAGGGAGATCATACGATATTCGGGAACTTAATGTATTGGTACGGTCTGTCAGGAGTAGTTTTCTCTTGGTTTTCTAGTGGAGGTGATGGTCCTAATGGGCTTATGTTTGTGACGTCCTTGTCGCGGCTGCGGGCATGAAATGTTCAGTGATTTAAGTCGTGATATCACTGCCATCAGATAGCTGTTCCATTCTTCCAGAAGGTACAGGAGCGTCGAGAGTACGTCACTGTTGTTGTGGACGGCTGCAATGTTTGTCAGCTCTATGCCTAAACTCAACGGCGCGGCTCTTTGGAGACCACCGACAAATTCCATGGTGGTACTGGTGGACATCTGTCAATATTTGTCTAATCGCAACTGCGTAGTCCTTGTCTCTGTGTCCTTTGAGGATGCCAGCACAGCACCCATGGTATATGGAAACACCTAGCATGCCGTGGAACTCTGCCCTTTGAAGGTCATGACAAAGTGTGTTGTGTGTCTGTGTATTTGTGTGTGTGTGTGTGTGTGTGTGTGTGTGTGTGTGTGAGTGAGTTAACTGCACAGTCCATATTTAATATCCTGCGAGTCATTAATACCAATATAGCACCTGTTTCTTCTCTTGCAGGTAATGAGTCTCCCACCTGTAGTTACCACTTGAGGTAACTCACACCTCTCCATGATATTGACAATAAACAGGTTAATAAACTGTGAAATATTCTTACAATACATTATGTGGATATGTGAATAGATATATACTATAAGTCAGCCTCTCGGTTGATTTACTGTGAGAGAGATAATCAGGAAAATGAAAATAAAGATGAACAAAATAAAGAAAATATAAATATCAGAGAAAAGGGAGGTAGGGAAGGAGGGAGGAGAGATGAACAAATGGGAATTAGGTTAATATGAGAAGAGTTGGAGGGAGTGACGAAGTGGTTTGCCGAGGTACGATAATTATGAAGACAGGGCGGGCGGGCGAGGCGGGGGTGTACCTTGCCAGATGTGAATAAATATCACCTGTCAGGCTGAAGGTGCAACACAGAAGCGCTTCGTTCACATCCTTCTGTAGAACTTTGACAAAAGGAGGAGGTAGAGGAGGAAGAAGAAAAGGAGGAGAAGGAGGAGGAAGAGACGGGGAGAGAAGGAGGAAAGAGGAGGAAAAGGAGGTGAAGGCAGAGAGGACGAGGGAAGGAGGAAAAGAAAGGAGGAGGAGGAAGAAGAGTAAGAGGTAGAGGAAGAGAGGAAAAAGGAGGTGATGGAGGAGGAGGAGGAAGAGGAGGTGGAAGAGGAGGAAGCAGAAGAGGAGGAGGCAGAAGAGGAGGAAGAATAAGAGGAGGAGGAGGAGGAGGCTATCTTAAATATACAATATACTTCATTTTTAATCTTTATTCAAAGTTTCATTATTTAATTCGCAATTTTAAGTAATTTATTATGTAGAGGCATTTATTTTATTATTTAGTATAGTTAACCTGTTGTATAATCTGCTTGTTGTATTAAATTCCAACGAAACTGTCAAAAATACTTAATCTATCTCTTTCAAAATCCTTTGATCATTTTGTCAAAATCTGTTGTTTCTGCATTTAAATCTTTTAATCTTTTTTAACCTTTCGTTCAAAATCCATCCTTCATGTATCAAAGCCCTTCCTGTCTTCTCCCAGATCCACAACCTATTACTCAAAACTTTAACTTTTCTCAAAATCTTTCTTTAAATCCATAATCTCTCTCACACAAACTCATAATCTCTCTCTTAAATCTGTAATCCCTCTTAACCTTTTACCTCTCTCTAACTCAGTCTCCTTCTCTATAATTTCTCCTCAAGGCTTCTCCTCTTCGCCTCCTCTTACCCTCCTCTACTCCTCCTCTTACGCCTCCTCTTACTCCTCCTCTTCAATCAAAATTTCTCCTTCATGCATCAGCGCCTTGTGTCCGTCTTCTGCATCAGGTACATAGTGTGTCGTCATGACTCTGCTCGATAGCATTACTGCAATAAATGCGTTTTGTTCAGGTAAATAAGGCGAGAGAAACACCTGGTTGTACCGCTCTCTCTCGTTTTTTTTTTTTTTTTCTGACTCACTTTCTGTCTATCTCTCTCTTTCACTTTGTCTTTTTGCTTTATTTTTTCAGTCTCACTTTCTTTCTCTCTCTCTTTCTGATTCTTACTTACATTCATTTTTCAGTCTAATTCTTCCATTATGCATTGATCCAATAAAAATAAATAATTCTTTTCCTCTTGGATGTAACATTTTTTCTTGCTTGTAATTTCTTCACTTCTCTTATCCCTTAAACAACTCCTATCACTTTTTCTTCTCATAATACACCATAAATGCACCTGTAACTTCTCCCACACTCTAATTTTCTGTAAAATTACACTTATGATATTTTTCTTATCAAAACTTAAAATTGCTTGTTTGCTTTGTTTTCTTTGTTCTTGTTAAAATTACCTGTATATTCGTACATGTTTTTATATCCTGTCAGGTGTCATAAGCGCCCCCATAGTGAGAGAGAGAGAGAGAGAGAGAGAGATACTAATTGTAATTGGATGAATAAGTTTTGGTGAAAGAGAGGGATATTTTCCTGATATATTTATTTCATTTTATGGATAACTTGTATAAATATTGAAGCTAGTTAAGGTGGTGAGTCTCTCTCTTTCTGGTTTCTCTTATCTTTCTTTCTTTCACTCTCTCTCTCTCTTCACCTCGACCCTCTTCTTCACTTTTTACGTAATGTGAGACTTCATCACCTATTTCCTCTCTACACCATGCTTACTAAGACTCTCCTCAGGAACCCCTCTCAGGAACCCCTCAGGAACCCCTCTCAGGAACCCCTCTCACAACACACATTATATTTTTTCCTCCTCCCTTTCCTCTCACTTTATACCGTGTGGCCCTTCCCTCTCATTAGTACTCCTATTAAATGATCGTTTTTAAAGTAGAGCTATTTCTCTAATGCCATTCCTGCTTCCTCCCATTCCTGTTTTCCTTTTCCACATACTGCCTATTGCTGCTTCTCTTCCTTATTCTTCTTTTTCCTTTTTCTTTTTCTCTTTACTCCTCCTCCTTTTCTCTTACTTCTCTGTCTCTCTCCTCCTTTTTCCTTGGCCTCTTCTTCTTCCTCCTCTCTCTCCTCTGCCTCCCCACCTTCTTTCCCTCCTCTATTCTTCTCCGCCTCTCCTCTTTCGTCGGTCTTCCCAGTTTCACCTCCTTTCATTCCCTCTACCCTCTCTCCTCCCTCTCATCTCCCTCACCCTAAACTTCACTCGGCTGTGGGTCCTCATCATCCTGTCACCATGGATTACTTCCCTCACCTGCCTTTATCCCTCTTTTCCTCTCCCTTGTGTTCTATACCGCATACAATTGTTTCAGACTATCTCAGTTAATCATTGTCTTTGTTAATTAGGGGTTAATTTAAACACACACACAAAAAAATACACATACATACATACATACATACATACATACATACATACATACATACATACATAACATACATACATACATTACATACACTACCCCTCCTTACACCTGTTCCACTGCTTTCCACTCCATTATTCCATCTCACCACGGCCCTCTCTGTTCCAGGCCACAGAGGAAGATCGATGGAGTGAGGAGGAAGAGCAGTTTATCAGGGCAGTTTATGTCATACTCTTGTAGGAGCAATACGTAACTGAAATCTAAAGCATACCAT
>NW_024748689.1:0-24874 GCF_018991925.1 Homarus americanus
GTCGAGTATAAGAAAGGCCCCTAATCGAGTATAACAAAGTCCCCTGATCGAGTATAACAAAGTCACCTGATCGAGTATAACAAAGTCCCCTGGTTGAGTATTACAAAGTCCACTGATCAAGTATAACATATCCCCTGATTGAGTATAACAAAGTCCTCTGGTCGAGTATAAAAAAGTCCCCTCATCGAGTATAACAAAGTCCCCTGATGGAGTATAACAAAGTCCCCTCATCGAGTATAACAGAGGCCCCTCATCGAGTATAACAAAGTCCATTGGTCAGGTATAAAAAAGTTCCACGGTCGAGTATATCAAAGTCCCCTGATCGAGTATAAGAATGTCCCCTGGTCGAGTATAGCAAAGTCCCCTGATCGAGTATAACAAAGTCTCCTGATCGAGTATAACAAAGTCCCCTAATCGAGTATAACAAAGCCCCCTGCTCGAGTATACCAAAGTCCCCTGATCGAGTCCAAAACTGACCTCTAATCGAGTATAACAAAGTCCCTTGTTCTAGTAAACAAAGGCCCCTGATCGAGTATAACAAAGGCCCCTCATCGAGTATAAGAAAGTCCCCTAATCGAGTATAACAAAGCCGCCTAATCGAGTATAACAAAGACCCCTGGTCGAGTATAACAAAGTCCCCTGTTCGAGTCTAAAAAATCCCCTTATCGAGTAAAACAAATTCCCCTTATCGAGTATAACAAATTCCTCTTATCGAGTATAACAACTCCCTAATCGAGTATAACAAAGGCTTCTGGTCTAGTATAACAAAGTCCCCTGATCGAGTGAAACAAAAGTCCCCTGATCAAGTATAAGAAAGTCCCCTAATCGAGAATATAAATGTCCCATGGTCCAGTGTAACAAAGTCACCTGATCGAGTATAAAAAAGTCCCCTGGCCCAGTATAACAAAGTGCCTAGATCGAGCATACCAAAGTCCCCTGATCGATTATAACAAAGTCCCCCGGTCGAGTATAGCAAAGGGCCCTGATCGAGTAAGACAAAGTCCCTTGATGGAGTATAACAAAGTCCCCTGATCGAGTATAACAGAGCTCCTTGGATGAGTATAACAAAGTTCCCTGATCGAGTATAACAAAGTTCCCTGATCGAGTATAACAAAGTCCCCTGATCCTAGTATAACAAAGCCCCCTGGTCGAGTATAATAAAGTCCCCTGAACCGAGTATAACAAAGTCCCCTGGTCGAGTATAACAAAGTCCCCTGATCGAGTATAACAAAGGTCCCTCATCGAGTATAGCAAAGTCCATTGGTCAAATATAGGAAAGTCCACTGGTCGAGTATGACAAAGTCCCCTGATCAAGTATAAAAAAGTCCCCTGGTCGAGTATAACAAAGTCCCCTGAACGAGTATAACAAAGTCCCCTGGTCGAGTATAGCAAAGTCCCCTGGTCGAATATAACAAAGCCCCCTCATCGAGTATAAGAAAGGCCCCTAATCGAGTATAACAAAGTCCCCTGATTAAGTATAACAAATTCCTCTGGTTGAGTATAACAAAGTCCCCTGATCGAGTATAACATATCCCCTGATCGAGTATATCAAAGTCCTCTGGTCGAGTATAAAAAAGTCCCCTGATCGCGTATAACAAAGTCCCCTGGTCGTGTATACCAAACTCCCCTGATCGAGTATAACAAAGGCCCCTTATTGAGTATAACAAAGTCCATTGGTTAAGTATAAAAAAGTCCCCTGGTCGATTATAAGAAAGTTCCCTAATCGTATATAACAAAGTCCTCTGGTCGAGTATAAAAAGTCCCCTGATCGAGTATAACAAAGTCCCCTGATCGAGTATAACACAGGCCCCTGATCCTAGTATACCAAAGCCCGCTGGACGAATATAACAAAGTCCCCTGAACCTAGTATAACAAAGTACCCTGATCGAGTGTAACAAAGTTTTCTAATCGAGTATAACAAAGGCCCCTGGTCGAGTATAACAAAATCCTCTGATTAAGTATAACAAAGTCCTTTGATCGAGTATAACAAAGTCCCCTAATCAAGTATAACAAAGTCCCCTGATTGAGTATAACAAAGTCCCCTGAACGAGTATAACATATCCCCTGATCGAGTATAACAAAGTCCTCTGGTCGAGTATAACAAAGTCCTCTGATCGAGTATAACATATCCCCTGATCGAGTATAACAAGGTCCCCTGTTCTAGTATAACAGAGTCCCCTAATCGAGTATAAAAAAGCCCCCTAGACGAGTATAACAAGTCCCCTGATCGAGTATAACAAAATCCCCTGATCGAGTATAACAAAGCCCCCTGGTCCAGTATAACAAAGTCCCCTAATCGAGTAGAACAAATCCCCTGATCGAGTATAACAAAGTCTCCAGGCTCAGAATAACAAAGTCCCCAGATTGAGCATAACAACGTCCCCTGATCGATTATAACAAAGTCCCCTGATCGCGTATAACATATCCCCTGATCGAGTATAAGAAAGTCCCTGGTGGAGTATAACAAAGTCCCCTGGTCGAGTAAAACAAAGTTTTCTAACCGAGTATAACAAAGTCCCCTGATCGAGTATAACAAAGCCCCCTGGTCCAGTATAACAAAGTTTCCTAATCGAGCATAACATATCCCCTCATCGAGAATAACAAAGTCTCCTGGCCCAGTATAACAAAGTCCCCTGGTCGAGTATAACATATCCCCTCATCGAGTATAACAACGTCTCCTGGCGCAGTATAACAAAGCCGTCAGATCGAGCATAACAAAGTCCCCTGATCGATTATAATAAAGTCCCCTGATCGAATATAACAAAGGGCCCTGATCGAGTAAGACAAAGTCCCCTGATCGAGTGTAACAAAGTCCCCTGATCCTAGTATAACAGAGCCCACTGGACGAGTATAACAAAGACACCTGAACCGAGTATAACAACGTCCCCTGATCGAGTATAACATATCCCCTGATCGAGTATAACAAAGTCCCTGGTGGAGTATAACAAAGTCCCCTGGTCGAGTATAACAAAGTCCACTGTTCGAGTCTAACATTAACTCCCCTTATCGAGTATAACAAATTCCCCTTATCGAGTATAACAAAGTCCCCTTATCGAGTATAACAAAGTCCCCTGATCGAGTATAACAAAGGCCTCTGGTCGAGTATAACAAAGTCCGCTCATCGAGTATAACAAAAGTCCCCTGATCGAGTATAACAAAGTCTCGTGGCCCAGTTTAACAAAGTCCCCAGATCGAGCATAACAAAGTCCCCTAATCGATTATAACAAAGTCCCCTGGTCGAGTATAACAAAGGGCGCTGATCGAGTAAGAGAAAGTTCCCTGATCAAGCATAATAAAGTCCCCTGATCCTAGTATAACAAAGCCACCTGGACGAGTAAAACAAAGTCCCCTGAACCGAGTATAACAAAGTCCCCTGATCGAGTACAACATATCCCCTGATCGAGTATAACAGAGTCCCTGGTGGAGTATAACAAAGTCCCCTGGTCGAGTGTAACAAAGTTTACTAATCGAGAATAACAAAGGCCCCTGGTCGAGTATAACAAAGTTTTCTAATCGAGTACAACAAAGGCCCCTGGTCGAGTATAACAAAGTCCTCTGATTAAGTATAACAAAGTCCTTTGATCGAGTATAACAAAGTCCCCTAATCAAGTATAACAAAGTCCCCTGATCGAGTATAACAAAGTCCCCTGATCCAGTATAACATATCCCCTGATCGAGTATAACAAAGTACTCTGGTCGAGTATAACAAAGTCCCCTGATCGAGTATAACAAAGTCCCCTGGTGGAGTATCCCTAAGTCCCTGATCGAGTATAACAAAGGGCCCTAATCGAGTATAACAAAGTTCCCTGATTGAATATAACAAAGTCCCCTGATCGAGTATAACAAAGTACTCAGGTTGAGTATAACAAAGACCCCTGATCGAGTATAACATATCCCCTGATCGAGTATAACAAAGTCCTCTGGTCGAGTATAAGAAAGGCACCTAATCGAGTATAACAAAGTCCCCTGATCGAGTATAACAAAGTCCCCTGATCGAGTATAACAAAGTCCCCTGGTTGAGTATAACAAAGTCCCCTCATCAAGTATAAAATATCCCCTGATTGAGTATAACAAAGTCCTCTGGTCGAGTATAAAAATGTCCCCTCATCGAGTATAACAAAGTCCCCTGGTGGACTATAACAAAGTCCCCTCATCGAGTATAACAAAGGCCCCTCATCGAGTATAACAAAGTCCATTGGTCAAGTAATGTCCACTGATCGAGTATGACAAAGTCCCCTGATCAAGAATAAAAAAGCCCCCTGGTCGAGTATAACAAAGTCCCCTGATCGAGTATAACAAAGTCCCCTGGTCTAGTACAACAAAGGCCCCTGATCGAGTATAACAAAGTCCACTGGTTCGAGTATAGCAAAGTCCCCTGATCGAGTATAACAAAGCCCCTCATTGAGTATAACAAAGTCCATTGGTCAGGTATAAAAAAGTCCCCTGGTCGAGTATAACAAAGTCCCCTAATCGAGTATAACAAAGTCCTCTGGTCGAGTATAAAAAAGTCCCCTGATGGAGTATAACAAAGTCCCCTGCTCGAGTATAACAAAGGGCCCTCATCGAGTATAGCAAAGTCCATTGGTCAAGTATAAAAAAGTCCCCTGGCCGAGTATAACAAAGTCCCCTGATCGTGCATAACAAAGTCCCCTCATCAAGTATAACAAAGCCTCCTGATCGAGTATTACAAAGTCCCCTGATCGAGTATAACAAAGTCTCCTGATCGAGTATAACCTAGTCCCCTCATCGAATCCAAAAAAGGCCGCTAATCGAGTATAACAAAGTCCCCTGATCTAGTATAACAAAGGCCTCTGGTCGAGTATAACAAAGGCCCCTCATCGAGTATAACAAAGTCCCCTATTCGAGTCTAACATTAAGTCCCCTTATTGAGTATAACAAATTCCCCTTATCGAGTATAACAAAGTCCCCTTATCGAGTATAACAAAGTCCCCTGATCGAGTATAACAAAGGCCTCTGATCGAGTATAACAAAGTATAACAAAAGTCCCCTGATCGAGTATAACAAAGTCCCCTGATCGAGTACAAAAAAGTCCCCTTGCCCCTTTATAACAAAGTTCCCATATCGAGCATAACAAAGTCCCCTAATCGATTATAACAAAGTCCCCTGGGCGAGTATAGCAAAGGGCCCTGATCGAGTAAGACAAAGTCCCCTGATCGAGTATAACAAAGTTCCCAGATCGAGCATAACAAAGTCCCCTGATCGATTATAACAAAGTCCCCAGACCGAGTATAACAAAGGCCTCTTGTCGAGTATAACAAAGTCCCTTGGTCGAGAATAACAAAGTCCCCTGATCCTAGTATAACAAAGCCCCCTTGACGAGTATAACAAAGTCCCCTGATCGAGTATAACAATGTCCCCTGATCGAGTATAACAAAGTCCCCTGGTCCAGTATAACAAAGTCCCCTGATCGAGTAGAACATATCCCCTGATCGAGTATAACAAAGTCTCCAGGCCCAGTATAACAAAGTCCCCAGATCGAGCATAACAAAGTCCCCTGTTCGATTATAACAAAGTCCCCAGACCGAGTATAACAAAGGCCTCTTGTCAAGTATAACAAAGTCCCTTGGTCGAGAATAAAAAAGTCCCCTGATCCTAGTATAACAAAGCCCCCTATACGAGTATAACAAAGTCCCCTGATCGAGTATAACAAAGTCCCCTGGCTTCGTATAACAAAGTCCCCAGATCGAGCATAACAAAGTCCCCTGACCGAGTATAACAAAGGCATCTGGTCGAGTATAAAAAAGTCCCCTGGTCGAGAATAACAAAGTCCCCTGATCCTAGTATAACAAAGCCCCCTGGACGAGTATAACAAAGTCCCCTGATCGAGTATAACAAAGTCCCCTGATCGAGTATAACAAAGTTCCCTGGTCAACTATAACAAAGTCCCCTCATCGAGTATAAAATATCCCCTCATCGAGTATAACAACGTCTCCTGGCGCAGTATAACAAAGTCCTCAGATCAAGCATAACAAAGTCCCCTGGTAGAATATAACATATCCCCTGATCGAGTATAACAAAGTCCCTCGTGGAGTATAGCAAATTCCCCTGGTGGAGTATAACAAAGTTTTCTAATCGAGTATAACAAAGGCCCCTGGTCGAGTATAACAAAGTCCCCTCATCGAGTATAACAAAAGTCCCCTGATCGAGCATAACAAAGTCCCCTCATCGAATACAAAAAAGTCCCCTGGCCCAGTATAACAAATTCCCCATATCGAGCATAACAAAGTCCCCTGATCGATTATAACAAAGTCCCCTGGGCGAGTATAGCAAAGGGCCCTGATCGAGTAAGACAAAGTCCCCTGATCGAGTATAACAAAGTCCCCTGATTGAGTATAAAAAAGCCCCCTAGACGAGTATATGAAAGCCCCCTGATCGAGTATACCAAAGTCCCCTGGTCCAGTATAACAAAGTCCCCTGATCGAGTAGAACATATCCCCTCATCGAGTATAAAAAAGCCCCCTAGACGAGTATATTAAAGTCCCCTGATCGAGAATAACAAAGTCCCCTGTTCCAGTATAACAAAGTCCCCTGATGGAGTATAACAAAGTCCTCTGCTCGAGTATAACAAAGTCGCCAGATCGAGTACAACAAAACCCCCTCATCGAGTATAACAAAGTCCATTGGTCAAGTATAAAAAAGTCACCTGGTCGAGTATAACCTAAGACCCCTGATCGAGAATAACAAAGTCCCCTGGTCGAGTATAGCAAATTCCCCTGATCGAGTATAACAAAGCCTCCTGATCGAGTATAACAAAGTCCCCTGATCGAGTATAACACAGCCCCCTTCTCGAGTATAAGAAAGTCCACTGATCGAGTATAACATATCCCCTGATCGAGTATAACAAAGTCCTCTGGTCGAGTATAAAAAAGACCCCTGGACGAGTATAACAAAGTCCCCTGATCGAGTATAAATAAGTCCCTTGATCGAGTATAACAAAGTCCCTTGGTCGAGTATAACAAAGTTTTCTTATCGAGTATAACAAAGGCCCCTGTTTGAGTATAACAAAGGCCCCTGGTTGAGTATAACAAAGTCCTCTGATCGAGTATAACAAAATTCCCCTGATCGAGTATAACAAAGTCCCCTAATCAAGTATAGCAAAGTCCCCTCGTCGAGTATAACATATCCCCTGATCGAGTATAACAAAGTCGTCTGGTCGAGTATAACAAAGTCCCCTGATCGAGTACAACAAAGTCCGCTGGTCGAGTATAAAAAAGTCCCCTGATCGAGGATAACAAAAGCCCCTCATCGAGTATAACAAAGTCCCCTGATCGAGTATAACAAAGTCCTCTGGTTGAGTATAACAAAGTCCCTGATCGAGTATAACATATCCCCTGATCGAGTATAACAAAATTCCCCTGATCGAGTATGATAAAGTCCCCTGATTAATTTTAAAAATGTCCCCTGGTTGAGTAAAACAAAGTTCCTTGATCGAGTATAACAAAGGCCCCTAATCGAGTATAACAAAGTCCTCTGGTTGAGTATAACAAAGTCCCCTGATCGAGTGTAACATATCCCCTGATCGAGTATAACAAAGGCCCCTAATCGAGTATAACAAAGTCCACTGATCGAGTATAACATATCCCCTGATCGAGTATAACAAAGTCCTCTGGTCGAGTATAAAAAAGACCCCTGATCGAGTATAACAAAATTCCCCTGATCGAGTATGACAAAGTCCCCTGATTAATTTTAAAAAAGTCCCCTGGTTGAGTATAACAAAGTCCCCTGATCGAGTATAACAAAGTCCCCTGGTCAAGTATAACAAAGTCCCCTGGTCGAGAATAACAAAGTCCCCTGATCGAGTATACCAAAGACCCCTCATTGAGTATAACAAAGTCCCTTGATCCAGTATAAAAAAGTCCACTGGTCGAGTAATACAAATTCCTCTGATCGGGTATAACAAAGTCCTCTGGTCGAGTATAAAACAGTCCCCAATTCGAGTATAACGAAGGCCTCTCATCTAGTATAACAAAGTCCAATGGTCAAGTATAAAAAAGTCCCCTGGCCGAGTATAACAAAGTCTCCTGATCGTGCATAACAAAATCCCCTCATCAAGTATAACAAAGCCTCCTGATCGAGAGGCCGCTAATCGAGTATAACAAAGTCCCCTGATCTAGTATAACAAAGGCCTCTGGTCGAGTATAACAAAGTCCCCTGATCGAGTATAACAAAGTCCCCTGATCGAGTATAACAAAGTCCCCTGGTCCCGTATAACAAAGTCCCCTGATCGAGTATAACATATCCCCTGATCGAGTATAACAAAGTCTCCTGGCTCAGTATAACAAAGTCCCCAGATCGAGCATAACAAAGTCCCCTGACCGAGTATAACAAAGACCTCTGGTCGAGTATAACAAAGTCCACTGGTCGAGAATAACAAAGTCCCCTGATCCTAGTATAACAAAGCCGCCTTGACGAGTATAACAAAGTCCCCTGATCGAGTATAACAAAGTCCCCTGATCGAGTATAACAAAGTCCCCTGGTCCACTATAACAAAGTCCCCTCATCGAGGATAACATATCCCCTCATCGAGTATAACAACGTCTCCTGCCGCAGTATAACAAAGTCCTCAGATCGAGCATAACAAAGTCCCCTGGTCGAGTATAACTTATCCCCTGGTCGAGTATAACAAAGTCGCCTCATCGAGTATAACAAAAGTCCCCTGATCGAGTATAACAAAGTCCCCTGATCGAGTACAAAAAAGTCCCCTGGCCCATTATAACAAAGTCCCCATATCGAGCATAACAAAGTCCCCTGATCGAGTATAACAAAGTCCCCTGATCGAGTATAAAAAAGCCCCCTAGACGAGTATATTAAAGCCCCCTGATCGAGTATAACAAAGCCCCCTGATCCAGTATACCAAAGTCCACTGGTCCAGTATAACAAAGTCCCCTCATCGAGTAGAACATATCCCCTCATCGAGTATAAAAAAGCCCCCTAGACAAGTATATTAAAGTCCCCTGATCGAGAATAACAAAGTCCACTGTTCCAGTATAACAAAGTCCCCTGATGGAGAATAACAAAGTCCTCTGCACGAGTATAACAAAGTCGCCAGATCGAGTACAACAAAAGCCCCTCATCGAGTATAACAAAGTCCATTGGTCAAGTATAAAAAAGTCCCCTGGTCGAGGATAACCTAAGACTCCTGATCGAGAATAACAAAGTCCCCTGGTCGAGTATAGCAAATTCCCCTGATCGAGTATAACACAGCCCCCTTCTCGAGTATAAGAAAGCCCCCTGGTCGAGTATAACAAAGACCCCTGGTCGAGTATGACACAGCCCCCTTCTCGAGTATAAGAACGCCCCCTGATCGAGTATAACAAAGACCCATCATCGAGTCCAAAAAAGGCCCCTAATCGAGTATAACAAAGTCCCCTGATCTGGTATAACAAAGGCCCCTCATCGTGTATAACAAAGGCCCCTCATCGATTATAACAATGTCCCTTGATCGAGTATAACAAAGCCGCCTAATTGAGTATAACAAAGTCCCCTGGTCGAGTCTAACAAAGTCCCCTTATCGAGTACAACAAATTCCCCTTATCGAGTATAACAAAGTCCCCTTATCGAGTATAACAAAGTCCCCTAATCGAGTATAACAATGGGCCCTGGTCGAGAATAACAAAGCCCCCTGATCGAGTATAACAAAAGTCCCCTAATCGAGTATAACAAAGTCCCCTGATCGGGTATAAAAAAGTCCCCTGGTTCAGTATAACACAGTCCCCTGATCAAGTACAAAAAAGTCCCCTGGCCCAGTATAAAAAAGTACCCATATCGAGCATAACAATGTCCCCTGATCGATTATAACAAAGTCCCCTGGTCGAGTATAGCAAAGGGCCCTGATCGAGTTGGACAAAGTCCCCTGATCGAGTATTACAAAGTCCCCTGATCGTGTATAAAAAAGACCCCTAGGCGAGTATAACAAAGTCCCCTGATCGAGTATAAGAAAGTCCCCTGATCGAGTATAACAAAGTCCCCTGGTCCAGTATAACAAAGTCCCCTGATCGAGTATAACATATCCCCTGATCGAGTATAACAAAGTCTCCAGGCCCAGTATAACAATGCCCACAGATCGAGCATAACAAAGTCCCCTGATCGATTATGACAAAGTCACCCAGACAGAGTATAACAAAGGCCTCTGGTCGAGTATAACAAAGTCCCCTGGTCGAGACTAACAAAGTCCCCTGATCCTAATATAACAAAGCCCCCTGGACGAGTATAACAAATTTCCCTGGTCCAGTATAACATAGTCCCCTGATCGAGTATAACAAAGTATCCTGGTCCAGTATAACAAAGTCTCCTGATCGAGTATAACATATCCCCTCATCGAGGATAACAATGTCTCCTGGCGCAGTATAACAAAGTCCACAGATCGAGCATAACAAAGTCCCCTGATCGATTATAACAAAGTTCCCTGGTCGAGTATAACAAAGGGCCCTCATCGAGTAAGACAAAGTACCCTGATCGAGTATAACAAAGACCCCTGATCCTAGTATAACAAAGCCCAATGGACGAGTATAACAAAGACTCCTGAACCGAGCATAAAAAAGTCCCCTCATCGAGTATAACATATCCCCTGGTCGAGTATAACAAGGTCCCTGGTGGAGTATAACAAAGTCCCCTGGTCGAGTATAACAAAGTTTTCTAATCGAGTATAACAAAGGCCCCTAATCGAGTATAACAAAGTCCCCTGATTGAGTATAACAAAGTCCCATGATCGAGTATAACAAAGTCCTCTTGTTGAGTATAACAAAGTCCCCTGGTCAAGTATAGGAAAGTCCCCTGATCGAGTATAACAAACCCTCCTCACCGAGTATAACAAAGTCCCCTGATCGAGTATAACACAGCCCCCTGCTCGAGTATAAGAAAGTCCCCTGATCAAGTATAACAAAGTCCCCTGATCGAGTATAACAAAGGACCCTGATCGAGTCCAAAAAAGGCCCCTCATCGAGTATAACAAAGTCCCCTGATCTAGTATAACACAGGCCCCTGATCGAGTATAACAAAGGCCCTTCATCGAGTATAACAAAGTTCCCTGATCGAGTATAACAAAGCCGCCTAATCGAGTATAACAAAGTCCCCTGGTCGAGTATAACAAAGTCCCCTGTTCGAGTCAAACAAAGTCCCCTGATCGAGTATAACAATGTCCCCTGATCGAGTATAACAAAGTCCCCTGGTCCAGTATAACAAAGTCCCCTGATCGAGTAGAACATATCCCCTGATCGAGTATAACAAAGTCTCCAGGCCCAGTATAACAAAGTCCCCAGATCGAGCATAACAAAGTCCCCTGTTCGATTATAACAAAGTCCCCAGACCGAGTATAACAAAGGCCTCTTGTCAAGTATAACAAAGTCCCTTGGTCGAGAATAAAAAAGTCCCCTGATCCTAGTATAACAAAGCCCCCTATATGAGTATAACAAAGTCCCCTGATCGAGTATAACAAAGTCCCCTGGCTTCGTATAACAAATTCCTCAGATCGAGCATAACAAAGTCCCCTGACCGAGTATAACAAAGGCATCTGGTCGAGTATAAAAAAGTCCCCTGGTCGAGTATAAAAAAGTCCCCTGGTCGAGAATAACAAAGTCCCCTGATCCTAGTATAACAAAGCCCCCTGGACGAGTATAACAAAGTCCCCTGATCGAGTATAACAAAGTTCCCTGGTCAACTATAACAAAGTCCCCTCATCGAGTATAAAATATCCCCTCATCGAGTATAACAACGTCTCCTGGCGCAGTATAACAAAGTCCTCAGATCAAGCATAACAAAGTCCCCTGGTAGAATATAACATATCCCCTGATCGAGTATAACAAAGTCCCTCGTGGAGTATAGCAAATTCCCCTGGTGGAGTATAACAAAGTTTTCTAATCGAGTATAACAAAGGCCCCTGGTCGAGTATAACAAAGTCCCCTCATCGAGTATAACAAAAGTCCC
Organism: Homarus americanus; assembly: GCF_018991925.1. Lineage (NCBI taxonomy): Eukaryota > Metazoa > Arthropoda > Malacostraca > Decapoda > Nephropidae > Homarus > Homarus americanus. The sequence goes on from NW_024748689.1 coordinate 11,944, forward strand.
CTGATCGAGTATAACAAAGTCCCCTGATCGACTACAAAAAAGTCCCCTGGCCCAGTATAACAAATTCCCCATATCGAGCATAACAAAGTCCCCTGATCGAGTATAACAAAGGCCCTTCATCGAGTATAACAAAGTTCCCTGATCGAGTATAACAAAGCCGCCTAATCGAGTATAACAAAGTCCCCTGGTCGAGTATAACAAAGTCCCCTGTTCGAGTCAAACAAAGTCCCCTTATCGAGTATAACAAATTCCCCTTATCGAGTATAACAAAGTCCGGTGATCGAGTATAAGAAAGGCCCCTGGTCCAGTATAACAAAGTCCCCTGATCGAGTATAACAAAGGTCCCCTGATCGAGTATAACAAAGTCCCCTGATCGAGTATAAAAAAGTCCCTGATCGAGTATACCAAAGTCCCATAATCGATTATAACAAAGTCCCCTGGTCGAGTATAACTTAGTCCTCTGTTTGAGTCTAACAAAATCCGGTGATTGACTATAACAAAGGCCCCTGGTCGAGTATAACAAAGTCCCTGATCGAGTATACCAAAGTCCCCTGATCGATTATAACAAAGTCCCCTGGTCGAGTATAACAAAGTCCATTGGTCAAGTATAAAAAAGTCCCCTGGTCGAGTATAACAAAGTCCCCAAATCGAGTATAACAAAGGCCCCTCATCGAGTATAACAAAGTCCATTGGTCAAGTATAAAAAAGTCCCCTTGTCGAGTATAACAAAGTCCTTGATCGAGTATAACAAAGTCCCCTGATCGAGTATAACAAAGCCCCCTGGGCGAGTATAACAAAGTTCCCTGATCGAGTATAACAAAGTCCCTGATCGAGTATAACAAAATCCCCTGGTCCAATATAACAAAGACCCTGATCGAGTATAACATATCCCCTCATCGAGTATGACAACGTCTCCTGGCACAGTATAACAAAGTCCCCAGATCGAGCATAACAAAGTCCCCTGATCGATTATAACAAAGTCCCCTGGTCGAGTATAACAAAGGGCCCTCATCGAGTAAGACAAAGTCCATTGATCGAGTATAACAAAGTCCCCTGATCCTCGTATAACAAAGCCCACTGGACGAGTATAACAAAGACCCCTGAACCGAGTATAAGAAAGTCCCCTGATCTAGTATAACAAAGGCCCCTGATCGCATATAACAAAGGTCCCCTGATCGAGTATAACAAAGTCCCCTGATCGAGTATAAAAAAGTCCCTGATCGAGTATACCAAAGTCCCCTGATCGATTATAACAAATTCCCCTGGTCGAGTATAACAAAGTCCCTTGTTCGAGTCTAACAAAGTCCCCTTATCGAGTCTAACAAATTCCCCTTATCAAGTATTACAAAGACTCCTTATCGAGTATAACAAAGTCCGGTGATCGAGTATAACAAAGGCCCCTGGTCGAGTATAACAAAGTCCCCTGATCGAGTATAACAAAGGTCCCCTGATCGAGTATAACAAAGTCCCCAGATCGAGTATAAAACAGTCCCCTGGTCCAGTATAACAAAGTCCCCTGATCGAGTATAACAAAGGCCCCTGGACGAGTATAACAAAGTCCCCTGATTGAGTATAACAAAGTCCCTTGGTCGAGTATAACAAAGTTTTCTTATCGAGTATAACAAAGGCCCCTCGTCGAGTATAACAAAGTCCTCTGATCGAGTATAACAAAATTCCCCTGATCGAGTATAACAAAGTCCCTTAATCAAGTATAGCAAAATCCCCTCATCGAGTATAACATATCCCCTGATCGAGTATAAAAAAGTCCTCTGGACGAGTATAACAAAGTCCATTGATCGAGTATAACAAAGTCCCCTGGTCGAGTATAACAAAGTCCCCTGATCGAGTATGGCAAAGTCCTCTGGTTGAGTATTACAAAGTCCCCAGATCGAGTATAAAAAAGTCCCCTGGCCCAGTATAACAAAGTCCCCATATCGAGTATAACAAAGTCCCCTTATCGATTATATCAAAGTCCCCTGTCGAGTATAGCAAAGGGCCCTAATCGAGTAAGACAAAGTCCCCTGATCGAGTATAACAAATTCCTCTTATCGAGTATAACAAAGTCCCCTTATCGAGTATAAGAAAGACCCTTGGACCGAGTATAACAAAGTCCCCTGATCGAGTATAACAAAGTCCCTTGGTCGAGTATAACAAAGTTTTCTTATCGAGTATAACAAAGGCCCCTGGTCGAGTATAACAAAGTCCTCTGATCGAGTATAACAAAATTCCTCTGATCGAGTATAACAAAGTCCCTTAATCAAGTATAGCAAAATCCCCTCATCGAGTATATCATATCCCCTGATCGAGTATAAAAAAGTCCTCTGGACGAGTATAACAAAGTCCATTGATCGAGTATAACAAATTTCCCTGGTCGAGTATAACAAAGTCCCCTGATCGAGTATGGCAAAGTCCTCTGGTTGAGTATTACAAAGTCCCCTGATCAAGTATAATATAACCCCTGATCGCGTAAAACAAAATTCCCCTGATCGAGTATGACAAAGTCCCTTGATTATTTTTAAAAAGTCCCCTGGTTGAGTATAACAAAGTTCCTTGATCGAGTATAACAAAGTCCCCTGGTCGCGTATTACAAAGCCCCCTCATCGAGCATAACAAGGGCCCCTAATCAAGTATAACAAAGTCCCCTGATTGAGGATAAAAAAGTCCCCTGATCGAGTATAACAAAGTCCTCTGGTTGAGTATAACAAAGTCCCCTGATCGATTATAACATATCCCCTGATCGAGTATAACAAAATTCCCCTGATAGAGTATGACAAAGTCCCCTGATTAATTTTAAAAAAGTCCCCTGGTTGAGTATAACAAAGTCCACTGATCGAGTATAACATATCCCCTGATCGAGTATAACAAAGTCCTCTGGTCAAGTATAAAAAAGTCCCCTGATCGAGTATAACATATCCCCTGATCGAGTATAACAAAGTCTCCAGGTCCAGTATAACAAAGTCCCCAGACCGAGTATAAGAAAGGCCTCTGGTCGAGTATAACAAAGTCCCCTGGTCGAGAATAACAAAGTCCCCTGATCGTAATATAACAAAGCCCCCTGGACGAGTATAACAAAGTCCCCTGGTCCAGTATAACAAATTCCCCTGATCGAGTATAACATATCCCCTGATCGAGTATAACAACGTTTCCTGACCCAGTATAACAAAGTCCCTAGATCGAGCATAACAAAGCCCCCTGGACGAGTATAACAAAGTCCCCTGATCGAGTAAAACAAAGTCCCCTCATCGAGTATAACAAAGTCTCCTGGTCCAGTATAACAAAGTCCCCTGATCGAGTATAACATATCCCCTCATCGAGGATAACAACGTCTCCTGGCGCAGTATAACAAAGTCCCCAGATCGAGCATAACAAAGTCCCCTGATCGATTATAACAAAGTCCTCTGGTCGAGTATAACAAAGGGCCCTCATCGAGTAAGACAAAGTCCCCTGATCGAGTATAACAAAGTCCCCTGATCCTAGTATAACAAAGCCCAATGGACGAGTATAACAAAGACCCCTGAACCGAGCATAACAAAGTCCCCTAATCGAGTATAACATATCCCCTGATCGAGTATAACAAAGTCCCTGGTGGAGTAAAACAAAGTCCCCTGGTCGAGTATAACAAAGTTTTCTAATCGAGTATAACAAAGGCCCCTGGTCGAGTATAACGAAGTCCTCTGATCGAGTATTACAAAGTCCCCTGATCAAGTATAACAAAGTCCCCTAATCAAGTATAACAAAGTCCCCTGATCGAGTATAACATATCCCCTGATCGAATATACCAAAGTCGTCTGCTCGAGTATAAGAAAGTCCCCTGATCGAGTATAACAAAGTCCCCTGGTCGAGTATAACAAAGTCCCCTGATCGAGTATAACAAAAGCCCCTCATCGAGTATAGCAAAGTCCATTGGTCAAATATAGGAAAGTCCACTGATCGAGTATAACAAAGTCCCTGATCGAGTATAAAAAAGTCCCCTGATCGCATATAACAAATTCTCTGGTCGAGTATAACAAAGTCTCCTGATCGAGTATAACAAAGGCCCCTCATTGAGTATAACAAAATCCCTTGGTCAAGTATAAAAATATTCCCCTTGTCGAGTATAACAAAGTCCTCTGATCGAGAATAACAAAGTCCTCTGGTCGAGTATATATAAGGCCCTGAGGGAGTATAACAAAGTCCCCTGATCGAGTAAAACAAAGTCCCCAGAGCGAGTATAACAAAGGCCCCTCATCGATTATAAGAAAGTCCATTGGTCAAGTATAAAAAAGTCCCCTGGTCGAGTATAACAAAGTCCCCTGATCGAGTATAACAATGTCCCCTGGTCGAGTATAGCAAAGTCCCCTGATCGAGTATAACAAAGCCTCCTCATCGAGTATAGCAAAGTCCATTGGTCAAGTATAAAAAAGCCCCTGGTCGAGTATAACAAAGTCCCCTGATCGAGTATAACAAAGTCCCCTGGTCGAGTATAAAAAAGTCCCCTGATGGAGTATAACAAAGGCCCCTCATCGAGTATAACAAAGTCCATTGGTCAAGTATAAAAAAGTCCCCTGGACGAGTATAACAAAGTCCCCACATCGAGTATAACAACGTCCCGTGGTCGAGTATAGCAAAGTCCCCACATCGAGTATAACAAAGCCTCCTCATTGAGTATAACAAAGTCCCCTGATCGTGTATAAAAAAGACCCCTAGACGAGTATAACAAAGTCCCCTGATCGAGTATAACAAAGTCCCCTGATCGAGTATAACAAAGTCCCCTGGTCCTGTATAACAAAGTCCCCTGATCGAGTATAACATATCCCCTGATCGAGTATAACAAAGTCTCCAGGCCCAGTATAACAAAGTCCACAGATCGAGCATAACAAAGTCCCCTGATCGATTATAACAAAGTCACCCAGACCGAGTATAACAATGGCCTCTGGTCGAGTATAACAAAGTCCCCTGGTCGAGAATAACAAAGTCCCCTGATCCTAATATAACAAAGCCCCCTGGACGAGTATAACAAAGTCCCCTTGTCCAGTATAACATAGTCCCCTGATCGAGTATAACAAAGTATCCTGGTCCAGTATAACAAAGTCCCTTGATCGAGTATAACATATCCCCTCATCGAGGATAACAATGTCTCCTGGCGCAGTATAACAAAGTCCCCAGATCGAGCATAAGAAAGTCCCCTGATCGATTATAACAAAGTCCCCTGGTCGAGTATAACAAAGGGCCCTCATCGAGTAAGACAAAGTACCCTGATCGAGTATAACAAAGACCCCTGATCCTAGTATAACAAAGCCCAATGGACGAGTATAACAAAGACCCCTGAACCGAGCATAACAAAGTCCCCTCATCGAGTATAACATATCCCCTGGTCGAGTATAACAAAGTCCCTGGTGGAGTATAACAAAGTCCCCTGGTCGAGTATAACAAAGTTTTCTAATCGAGTATAAGAAAGTCACCTGATCGTGTATAAGAAAGTCCCCTGGTCGAGTATAACAAAGCCCCTCATCGAGTATAACAAAGGCCCCTAATCGAGTATAACAAAGTCCCCTGATTGAGTATAGCAAAGTCCCCTGATCGAGTATAACAAAGTCCTCTTGTTGAGTATAACAAAGTCCCCTGATCGAGTATAACACAGCCCCCTGCTCGAGTATATGAAAGTCCCCTGATCAAGTATAACAAATTCCTCTGATCGAGTATAACAAAGGCCCTTGATCGAGTCTAAAAAAGGCCCCTCATCGAGTATAACAAAGTCCCCTGATCTAGTATAACACAGGCCCCTGATCGAGTATAACAAAGGCCCCTCATCGAGTATAACAAAGTTCCCTGATCGAGTATAACAAAGCCGCCTAATCGAGTATTACAAAGTCCCCTGGTCGAGTATAACAAAGTCCCCTGTTCGAGTCTAACAAAGTCCCCTTATCGAGTATAATAAATTCCCCTTATCGAGTATTACAAAGACCCCTTATCGAGTATAACAAAGGCCGGTGATCGAGTATAAGAAAGGCCCCTGGTCGAGTATAACAAAGTCCCCTGATCGAGTATAACAAAGGTCCCCTGATCGAGTATAACAAAGTCCCCTGATCGAGTATAAAAAAGTTCCTGATCGAGTATACCAAAGTCCCCTGATCTAGTATAACACAGGCCCCTGATCGAGTATAACAAAGGCCCCTCATCGAGTATAACAAAGTTCCCTGATCGAGTATAACAAAGCCGCCTAATCGAGTATAACAAAGTCCCCTGGTCGAGTATAACAAAGTCCCATGTTCGAGTCTAACAAAGTCCCCTTATCGAGTATAACAAATTCCCCTTATCGAGTATTACAAAGACCCCTTATCGAGTATAACAAAGTCCGATGATCGAGTATAAGAAAGGCCCCTGGTCGAGTATAACAAAGGTCCCCTGATCGAGTATAACAAAGTCCCCTGATCGAGTATAAAAAAGTCCCTGATCGAGTATACCAAAGTCCCCTGATCGATTATAACAAAGTCCCCTGGTCGAGTATAACTTAGTCCTCTGTTTGAGTCTAACAAAATCCGGTGATTGACTATAACAAAGGCCCCTGGTCGAGTATAACAAAGTCCCTTTAATCGAGTATAACAAAGCCCCCTGGACGAGTATAACAAAGTCCCCTGATCGAGTATAACAAAGTCCCTGATCGAGTATACCAAAGTCCCCTGATCGATTATAACAAAGTCCCCTGGTCGAGTGTAACAAAGTCCCCAAATCGAGAAAAACAAAGGCCTCTCATCGAGTATAACAAAGTCCATTGGTCAAGTATAAAAAAGTACCCTTGTCGAGTATAACAAAGTCCTTGATCGAGTATAACAAAGTCCCCTGATCGAGTATAACAAAGCCCCCTGGGCGAGTATAACAAAGTTTCCTGATCGAGTATAACAAAGTCACTGATCGAGTATAACAAAGTTTCCTGGTCCAATATAACAAAGACCCTGATCGAGTATAACATATCCCCTCATCGAGTATAGCAACGTCTCCTGGCGCAGTATAACAAAGTCCACAGATCGAGCATAACAAAGTCCCCTGATCAATTATAACAAAGTCCCCTGGTCGAGTATAACAAAGGGCCCTCATCGAGTAAGACAAAGTCCATTGATCGAGTATAACAAAGTCCCCTGATCCTAGTATAACAAAGCCCACTGGACGAGTATAACAAAGACCCCTGAACCGAGTATAAGAAAGTCCCCTGATCTAGTATTACAAAGGCCCCTGATCGAGTATAACAAAGGTCCCCTGATCGAGTATAATAAAGTCCCCTGATCGAGTATAAAAAAGTACCTGATGGAGTATACCAAAGTCCCCTGATTTGATTATAACAAAGTCCCCTGGTCGAGTATAACTTAGTCCTCTGTTTGAGTCTAACAAAATCCGGTGATCGACTATAACAAAGGCCCCTGGTCGAGTATAACAAAGTCCCCTGTTCGAGTCTAACAAAGTCCCCTTATCGTGTATAACAAATTCCCCTTATCGAGTATTACAAAGACTCCTTATCGAGTATAACAAAGTCCGGTGATCGAGTATAACAAAGGCCCCTGGTCGAGTATAACAAAGTCCCCTGATCGAGTATAAGAAAGGTCCCCTGATCGAGTATAACAAAGTCCCCTGATCGAGTATAAAAAAGTCCCCTGGCCCAGTATAACAAAGTCCCCATATCGAGTATAACAAAGTCCCCTTATCGATTATATCAAAGTCCCCTGGTCGAGTATAGCAAAGGGCCCTAATCGAGTAAGACAAAGTCCCCTGATCGAGTATAACAAATTCCTCTTATCGAGTATAATAAAGTCCTCTTATCGAGTATAACAAAGACCCCTGAACCGAGTATAACAAAGCCCCCTTATCGAGTATAACAAAGTCCCCTGATCGAGTATATCAAAAGTCCCCTGATCGCGTATAACAAAGTTCCCTGATCGGGTATAAAAAAGTCCCCTGGTCCAGTATAACAAAGTCCCCTGATCGAGTATAACAAAGGCCCCTGGACGTGTATAACAAAGTTCCCTGATCGAGTATACCAAAAGTCCCTTGATCGAGTATAACAAAGTCCCTTGGTCGAGTATAACAAAGTTTTCTTATCGAGTATAACAAAGGCCCCTGGTCGAGTATAACAAAGTTCTCTGATCGAGTATAACAAAATTCCCCTGATCGAGTATAACAAAGTCCCTTAATCAAGTATAGCAAAATCCCCTCATCGAGTATAACATATCCCCTGATCGAGTATAACAAAGTCTCCAGGCCCAGTATAACAAAGTCCACAGATCGAGCATAACAAAGTCCCCTGATCGATTATAACAAAGTCACCCAGATCGAGTATAACAATGGCCTCTGGTCGAGTATAACAAAGTCCCCTGGTCGAGAATAACAAAGTCCCCTGATTCTAATATAACAAAGCCCCCTGGACGAGTATAACAAAGTCCCCTGGTCCAGTATAACATAGTCCCCTGATCGAGTATAACAAAGTATCCTGGTCCAGTAAAACAAAGTCCCCTGATCGAGTATAACATATCCCCTCATCGAGGATAACAATGTCTCCTGGCGCAGTATAACAAAGTCCCCTGGTCAGGTATAACAAGTTTTTCTAATCGGAGTATAAGAGAAGTCACCTGATCAGGTATAAGAAAATTCCCTGAGGTCAAAATTATAACAAAGCCCCTCATCGAGTATAACAAAGGCCCCTAATCGAGTATAACAAAGTCCCCTGATTGAGTATAACAAAGTCCCCTGATCGAGTATAACAAAGTCCTCTTGTTGAGTATAACAAAGTCCCCTGGTCAAATATAGCAAAGTCCCCTGATCGAGTATAACAAACCCTCCTCATCGAGTATAACAAAGTCCCCTGATCGAGTATAACACAGCCCCCTGCTCGAGTATAGGAAAGTCCCCTGATCAAGTATAACAAAGTCCCCTGATCGAGTATAACAAAGGCCCCTGATCGAGTCCAAAAAAGGCCCCTCATCGAGTATAACAAAGTCCCCTGATCTAGTATAACACAGGCCCCTGATCGAGTATAACAAAGGCCCCTCATCGAGTATAACAAAGTTCCCTGATCAAGTATAACAAAGCACGCCTAATCAGGTATTACAAGAGTCCCTGGTCCGAGGTATAACAACAAAGTCCCCTGTTCGAGTCTAACAAAGTCCCCTTATCGAGTATAACAAATTCCCCTTATCGAGTATTACAAAGACCCCTTATCGAGTATAACAAAGGCCGGTGATCGAGTATAAGAAAGGCCCCTGGTGGAGTATAACAAAATCCCCTGATCGAGTATAACAAAGGTCCCCTGATCGAGTATAACAAAGTCCCCTGATCGAGTATAAAAAAGTCCCTGATCGAGTATACCAAAGTCCCCTGATCTAGTATAACACAGGCCCCTCATCGAGTATAACAAAGGCCCCTCATCGAGTATAACAAAGTTCCCTGATCGAGTATAACAAAGCCGCCTAATCGAGTATAACAAAGTCCCCTGGTCGAGTATAACAAAGTCCCATGTTCGAGTCTAACAAAGTCCCCTTATCGAGTATAACAAATTCCCCTTATCGAGTATTACAAAGACCCCTTATCGAGTATAACAAAGTCCGGTGATCGAGTATAAGAAAGGCCCCTGGTCGAGTATAAAAAAGTCCCTGATCGAGTATACCAAAGTCCCCTGATCGATTATAACAAAGTCCCCTGGTCGAGTATAACTTAGTCCTCTGTTTGAGTCTAAAAAAATCCGGTGATTGACTATAACAAAGGCCCCTGGTCGAGTATAACAAAGTCCCTTGATCGAGTATAACAAAGCCCCCTGGACGAGTATAACAAAGTCCCCTGATCGAGTATAACAAAGTCCCTGATCGAATATACCAAAGTCCCCTGATCGATTATAACAAAGTCCCCTGGTCGAGTATAACAAAGTCCATTGGTCAAGTATAAAAAAGTCCCCTGGTCGAGTATAACAAAGTCCCCAAATCGAGTATAACAAAGGCCCCTCATCGAGTATAACAAAGTCCATTGGTCAAGTATAATAAAGTCCCCTTGTCGAGTATAACAAAGTCCTTGATCGAGTATAACAAAGTCCCCTGATCGAGTATAACAAAGCCCCCTGGGCGAGTATAACAAAGTTTCCTGATCGAGTATAACAAAGTCCCTGATTGAGTATAACAAAGTCCCCTGGTCCAATATAACAAAGACCCTGATCGAGTATAACATATCCCCTCATCGAGTATAGCAACGTCTCCTGGGGCAGTATAACAAAGTCCCCAGATCGAGCATAACAAAGTCCCCTGATCGATTATAACAAAGACCCCTGGTCGAGTATAACAAAGGGCCCTCATCGAGTAAGACAAAGTCCATTGATCGAGTATAACAAAGTCCCCTGATCCTAGTATAACAAAGCCCACTGGACGAGTATAACAAAGACCCCTGAACCGAGTATAAGAAAGTCCCCTGATCTAGTATTACAAAGGCCCCTGATCGAGTATAACAAAGGTCCCCTGATCGAGTATAACAAAGTCCCCTGATCGAGTATAAAAAAGTACCTGATGGAGTATACCAAAGTCCCCTGATTTGATTATAAAAAAGTCCCCTGGTCCAGTATAACTTAGTCCTCTGTTTGAGTCTAACAAAATCCGGTGATCGACTATAACAAAGGCCCCTGGTCGAGTATAACAAAGTCCCCTGTTCGAGTTTAACAAAGTCCCCTTATCGAGTATAACAAATTCCCCTTATCAAGTATTACAAAGACTCCTTATCGAGTATAACAAAGTCCGGTGATCGAGTATAACAAAGGCCCCTGGTCGAGTATAACAAAGTCCCCTGATCGAGTATAACAAAGGTCCCCTGATCGAGTATAACTAAGTCCCCTGATCGAGTATAAAAAACTCCCCAGGCCCAGTATAACAAAGTCCCCATATCGAGTATAACAAAGTCCCCTTATCGATTATATCAAAGTCCCCTGGTCGAGTATAGCAAAGGGCCCTAATCGAGTAAGACAAAGTCCCCTGATCGAGTATAACAAATTCCTCTTATCGAGTATAACAAAGTCCCCTTATCGAGTATAACAAAGACCCCTGAACCGAGTATAACAAAGTCCCATGATCGAGTATATCAAAAGTCCCCTGATCTCGTATAACAAAGTTCCCTGATCGGGTATAAAAAAGTCCCCTGGTCCAGTATAACAAAGTCCCCTGATCGAGTATAACAAAGGCCCCTGGACGTGTATAACAAAGTCCCCTGATCGAGTATACCAAAAGTCCCTTGATCGAGTATAACAAAGTCCCTTGGTCGAGTATAACAAAGTTTTCTTATCGAGTATAACAAAGGCCCCTGGTCGAGTATAACAAAGTTCTCTGATCGAGTATAACAAAATTCCCCTGATCGAGTATAACAAAGTCCCTTAATCAAGTATAGCAAAATCCCCTCATCGAGTATAACATATCCCCTGATCGAGTATAAAAAAGTCCTCTGGACGAGTATAACAAAGTCCATTGATCGAGTATAACAAAGTCCCCTGGTCGAGTATAACAAAGTCCCCTGATCGAGGATAACCAAAGCCCCTCATCGAGTATAACAAAGTCCCATGATTGAGTATAACAAAGTCCCCTGATCGAGTATAACAAAGTCCTCTGGTTGAGTATTACAAAGTCCCCTGATCAAGTATAATATAACCCCTGATCGCGTAAAACAAAATTCCCCTGATCGAGTATGACAAAGTCCCTTGATTAATTTTAAAAAAGTCCCCTGGTTGAGTATAACAAAGTTCCTTGATCGAGTATAACAAAGTCCCCTGGTCGCGTATAACAAAGCCCCCTCATCGAGCATAACAAAGGCCCCTAATCGAGTATAACAAAGTCCCCTGATTGAGTATAAAAAAGTCCCCTGATCGAGTATAACAAAGTCCTCTGGTTGAGTATAACAAAGTCCCCTGATCGAGTATAACAAAATTCCCCTGATAGAGTATGACAAAATCCCCTGATTAATTTTAAAAAAGTCCCCTGGTTGAGTATAACAATGCTCCCTGATCGAGTATAACAGAGCCCCCTCATCGAGTAAAACAAAGGCCCCTAATCGAGTATAACAAAGTCCACTGATCGAGTATAACATATCCCCTGATCGAGTATAACAAAGTCCTCTGGTCAAGTATAAAAAAGTCCCCTGATCGAGTATAACATATCCCCTGATCGAGTATAACAAAGTCTCCAAGCCCAGTGTAACAAAGTACCAAGATCGAGCATAACAAAGTCCCCTGATCGATTATAACAAAGTTACCCAGACCGTGTATAAGAAAGGCCTCTGGTCGAGTATAACAAAGTCCCCTGGTCAAGAATAACAAAGTCCCCTGATCGTAATATAACAAAGCCCCCTTGACGAGTATAACAAAGTCCCCTGGTCCAGTATAACAAATTCCCCTGATCGAGTATAACATATCCCCTGATCGAGTATAACAACGTTTCCTGACCCAGTATAACAAAGTCCCTAGATCGAGCATAACAAAGCCCCCTGGACGAGTATAACAAAGTCCCCTGATCGAGTATAACAAAGTCCCCTGATCGAGTATAACAGAGTCTCCTGGTCCAGTATAACAAAGTCCCCTGATCGAGTATAACATATCCCCTCATCGAGGATGACAACGTCTCCTGGCGGAGTATAACAAAGTCCCCAGATCGAGCATAACAAAGTCCCCTGATCGATTATAACAAAGTCCTCTGGTCGAGTATAACAAAGGGCCCTCATCGAGTAAGACGAAGTTACCTGATCGAGTATAACAAAGTCCCCTGATCCTAGTATAACAAAGCCCAATGGACGAGTATAACAAAGACCCCTGAACCGAGTATAAGAAAGTCACCTGATCTAGTATAACAAAGGCCCCTGATCGAGTATAAAAAAGTCCCTGATCGAGTATACCAAAGTCCCCTGATCGAATATAACAAAGTCCCCTGGTCGAGTATAACAAAGTCCC
>NW_024748690.1:0-26998 GCF_018991925.1 Homarus americanus
GTGGTGGTGGTTGCTGTTGGTGGTGGTGGTAGTGGTGGTGGTGGGTGCTGTTGGTGGTGGTGGTGGTAGTTGTTGTTGTTGGTGGAGGTGGTGATGTTGGTAATGGTAGTGGTGGTAGTGGGGATGTTTATAGTGATAGATGTGGTGGTGGAGGATAATGGTAGTAGTAGTTACTGTCACACACACACACACACACACACACACACACACAAACGTCGACAAAACTCCACATATAATCCTCTTTTACGAAGTATATTGTCAGGTTCCACATATTTCCCTCTAGTCTGATATCCCTCGAGCTTACGTAGGAGGAAAGAACCAGACGACAGGAAGGAAAATAATCTCAGGTAAATATTCCTCCTTCCAGTTTATTCTCTTATGATTTAGAGATATTTTAAGAAGAAACAGAAAGATTATACTATATATTCAGATAAATGTAAATTACAATCAATATTTATATAACTATTGATCAAATTATTACACGAACAATAAAACTAAATAATAAACTTATCTTTATATATATATATATATATATATATATATATATATATATATATATATATATATATATATATATATATATATATATATGTATATATATATATATATATCGACCGTATATGTGTATCACTTAACCTTCTCATATAGTACACCCAGCGTCACCCTGAACACATTCACATACACTTCATAATATTGGTGGGACGAGGTGGCAGCGCAGGGGAAGAACTATGGTATTGACATGACCTAAACTTCCTAATATTTTTACGTTTTTCTTTTATTGAATTGCTATAAAAAGGTCCAGGAATACAGTGTTGAGATACAGTGTAACACCTGGTATACAAATACACACTTCATATTTCTTGGATGATAGAGTTAACAAACTCTTTAACTTTGAGCCACAATATCTGAAAGAATCGTTTCATATTTTCCAAGTTGTTTCTTGCTTGGCTCAACACCCGACGACAAATGATTGACATTTGGTTAAGAAAGTTATCTTAGCTGAATTCTTTCACCATTTTACTTTCGGGAATTGAGGTCCACACACACACACACACACATACAGGGGAACTTGTAACTAACCACACACAAAAACCATGGCCGCTCTCTGTAATTACGATGAACTGTGCTGACGCCTGGTGTAGGTGACGGAGACTCGGGGAGCAAAAATAAACAAATAAATAAGTTACGGGGAAATATCACTAAATATGAATTTTTTTCAAAATAATAAGGTGAGAAAATAAAATAAAATCAATCCACTAATATCGACCACCCTGTTTCATAGATCAACTTCTCGAGAAACTTTTGGGGAAGTTCCAGACACGTCGGCGAGAGCCTTAAAACTTCAGTTCAATTCGTTCACTATTGAAGGAAATAAACTTAGAGGTGGAGTTTTAAATCCATTATGGTTGTGAGCTTGTCAGGCTTACTTGAGGCACGACTAAATAACCCGACCATCAGGACAGCACCGAGATAAACCACATAGTACACATTAATTACAGGTAAATAATAGTATATATTAATTACCTTGTCTTAATAACCTTGCCATACACCTGTTATAAATCCACATTCAACTAATTTCTCTAGAAGTGTGTCAAATGGTGTATAGATGATACATAACCTGTAATGCATCATACGGCTTAGCCTCAAATATTTTAATAAGGATCCACATATACTGTACGTGTTGGCACCAATACCTTCAATTAATCTAATACATATTTATACGAGTTAACGGTTGGCGAAGTAAAGTGTAAATAAGTTGTGTAAGATCTTAATTAAAGTAAAGTTGAGTGAAAATATTGTTCTTCCACTTTGTGTTTGATATTAACACAACAAACAATCACACTAATAGCTACTACACCTTCTCTAACTCATTAACTCACGATGCTGAGTTTACCGTTATTGTCAAACTAAAGGAATTAATATAGTTACAGTTTGTGATTCATAACTGAAATAGTTAACCAATAAAATTTAATATATTTTCCATTTTTTTTTACTTCAGTTTAATTTAAGCGAGAGGAGTTTTTGTAAATCAACTAAATGAAAATACTGAAATTGTTGGGTCAGTGGGCAGGCAGGCAGGCAGGTACAGGTAGGTAGGTAGAGAGGTTCCCCCAGTAGTGTGTGGGAGATACGAGGCAGGTGGGCGAGGTGGGGGAACTTACTCTGTTGTTCACGATAATAATAATAATAATAACAATAATAATAATAATAATAATAATAATAATAATAATAATAATAATAATAAAAAGAGAGTATGATTTTTTTTAATAAACTTAAAATTTTTGGGAAGAATGTATAGAAAACTTTGACTTAAAATTTTATGGGGTGAAAGAAAATACAATTTTATACATTAACTGGGGAGAAAAAATCCATGGATGGTAATCAGGTGATAAAGCATGATAAATATATGGTGTGGTAAAGGCTGAGAGAAAGATAAGAGATAGAAAGAAGATATGGGTCATTGAATACATATGACTCAGACGACCTCCTACCTAATCTCTGTCATTGGGAACACTCAGTAGCAGACCCCACTACCAAGAAAAAAAAAAATCATATTATTTACACATGACTATGGACCAGGACGGAATCTACCGACCAGTACAGTACTTCAGGCAGGATGGGTGAGCATGTTCCCCTACACAACAAAGACGACCTTAGTTATACCTTCCCTCTACTGTACAACACAATAGGTTCCTGGTGGAGCCGTCAACAGCGTGTGGGAGGGATTGATCTATTACCTTGTTCTGAATTTAGAAGATATCTGGACGGAAGGGGAAGAGGCAGGGACAGGCAGGAGATGGAAAAAAGGGATAGAGAGGATGAGAGAGAAATTGAACGAGGTGAAATAAGGGGTGAAAGGAAGGTGAGGCGAGAGAGATGAAGGCCAACTATAGAAAACAATCGAGAGAAGATAATTGGGATATATAGTGAAAGAGGGAAGGAGATAGAAGAATAAATATAAAAGATAAATACAAAGATGATGAAAAACATGGTGAAATGGTGATGAATTCTTAATTCTAGTTGTGTATGGGGGCAGAGGAAGGTAAAACTTACGTCACTAGAAATTGTGAAAACTCGTATTCATGTGAGTGAGGGAGGGAGGGAGGACGAGGGAGAGAGGGAGGATGGAGGCTGTATGTGAGGATGGCGACTGCATGGGAGGATGGTAGAGAGAGAAAGGGTGAAGGAAAGAGGGAGGGTGAGGGCGAGAGGGAGGGTGAGGGGGTGAGGGAGAGAGGGAGGATGGAGACTGTATGAGATGATGGGAAAGAGAGGGAGGGTGAAGGAAAGAGGGAGGGTGAGGGCGAGAGCGAGGGTGAGGGAGAGAGGGAGGATGGGGGCTGTATAGGAGGGTGGGGTAAACAGGGGGAGTAATGGAGAGAGGGAGGGTGGAGCACTGTTTACACTAGATAATGGGTGTGGTCGGGGCAGCAGCTCACCTGTGTAATAAAGCGGTCATAATACTTTAATAGCCACGCAAGCAGTATTGACATAAGGATCATATTCAACCCCCCGAGAGCATCCACCAAGCAGTAATTTAAGACTAAACTGGTTATAATTCACCGCATGCTGAGGAAAATGCTGAGAAAATATAAGAGGTAGAATGACAGACGCCCCTCCTGAGTTTACCCGTTGACCAAAATTGGCCACCTAAGGATAAATTACCTCCAATATCTTTATAACGGCAAAAACACCTGAAACTATCGAGGCTTCCAGGTTAAATGAATCCCCCAGAGTGTCAGTACTGTAGGCCGCTTGGCCACCTAAGGATAAATTACCTCCAATATCTTTATAACGGCAAAAACACCTGAAACTATCGAGGCTTCCAGGTTAAATGAATCCCCCAGAGTGTCAGTACTGTAGGCCGCTGAGCGAAGGTTGTTTACCTGCATGACTCTCGACCTGCCGCCAGGAGCTGAGGCCAAATCCACTTTTCTTCATAACTAAATCTTGGTACTTCTTAATCTCAAAATATATAAATTAGTAAATAACTTCAAATGTGAGCGATGATAAGGGCTGATAATATGTAAATGTAATCAGGAAGAATATTTTTTCTTGTTTGTTGTTGTGTTGTGTTCTGAGGCTACTGGTCTCCCCTCCCCCCCCCCAAAAAAAAAAAACCGGAGGTGGTACCTTTACACACATACATTCATACATACATACACACAATACAGTTCACACACAAGTACACAAACACACGTACACAAACACACGTACACAAACACACACAGGTTACCAGGATGTTCTTAAGGCCTTAAACTTACAAACACTCAACCAATGCCGTGAAGGTCTGAAGTGTGGTAAAACCAGCACTAGCTGAGCCAGTCACAGATCAACACGGCACCTCACAAAACTCATCACCATCCTTGAGGTGCCCCCCCAGCACGACCCCATCCTCCCCAGCACGACCCCCTCCTCCCCAGCACGACCACCATACAATAACATTGACAATCATACGAAACCAAAATCTTAAAAAAATAGAAGGACATTTTAGAGTAAATACGGGCGTGTGAGTGAGTGAGGCAGAGACCTGGTAAGTTATTCTGATTCACACAAGTTTGGGGGAAGTACAACCTTTTTCAACCTTTTGACACTGTGGCATTACAGTATAATGGGAATGACGTATCTCCAAAACGCCTCTTTTGAGTAAATCACATTTTAAGTTTTAAGTTTATGTACCATGGAAACTACTGCAGGAATTTCAATGAAACTTTTCACAAAAGTTGGACCGTATAAGGGATGATGCCTGTGGAAAGTTGAGCCCCATATGCCACATCCCCCCACCCCCCCTAAAAGTAAAAAATAAATCAATATCACAAAATTGGGTATAGTAGTTAAGTGTTCTTCCAATGGAATTCTCGACCTTGCGGCGGCGTAAGCGACACTCAGTCAGGTTGATCATGTAGAACAAAGGCCAGTGGACACGCCTGTGGCCACATCTCCAAATCGTGATTTTGACGCTTACGTTCCCATTCTAGGCGCCTCATATGTATTTGTGAAGGAATTGGTTAATGTTAACTGTATGCTAAATATGTCTTTGGCATAATGCTAAGTTGTGTTGCAAATATAATAATAGTTGAGTATACTAATATTACCAGGACACAACAAAGTCCCTAACACTCGGTGGCTCACAACACCAGCAACACAACACAACAAGTAAAGCCACAAGGCAGGTGTTGCTGTGGTCCTCAACATGTGACAACTTTTGCTATAACATTTTCTCTCCTTCAGCTTCTTCATGTTTCCCCGCCCTCACAATTCTCTCTTTAGTAAACGCATTGCTTCTTGTGCTATGCCGTTTTCTACCACAAGTGTTGCAAACTTTTCCGCATGAGTTCTTATTATCATTATTATTGTGTGTGTGTGTGTGTGTGTACACTCTCCAACATAAGCCACTTACCTCCAGTACACACTAACTGGGCGGAAAAACAATACAATAAAACATTCAGCTCCGACACCAGTGTTTGTCGTGCGAGATTAACAACCACACACAGGAGGTAAGTTTCTTGGAGAGAAGTAAAAAAAAATCTTGATTAATAGAGAAATGGGTGACTTGTGTTCCGGGGTGCCTGCGTCATGTTATAATTATTGTTATTAATGTACAGTACAAGAGAGGCTATATATATATATATATATATATATATATATATATGATTGTGGGGGACTTACATGAGGTATTACTCGTATTATATGTGTGTGTGTGTGTGTGTGTGTGTGTGTGTGTGTGTGTGTGTGTGTGTGTGTATTTACTTGCTCACGTATTGTTCTGTGAGTGTAAGTGCTCATGTACGATTGTGTATATATGTGCGTGCGTGTGTTCCAGCTTTGTAAATGCATGGTCATGGATTCTAACACAATTCTCGCATCCAAGCAAATTTGCCCTGGTTCATCATTCCATAGGACTGAGATACATACAGTAGTCTTGGCGACGTCCAGTACAGCAAGAGAAGTAGGCAGTAGGTAGTAGGCAGCCCTCAAACAGGGAGGTACTACAGCCTGGGAAGGTACTGAAAGCATAATGTGTTGTCTAATGGTAGACCCTGCTGCCATGTGGCATCACGAAAATTGTAACTGAGTCCCAGGTTGTTGATCTGACTTTCTGCCTCATTTACACACAATTGCAGGGTCTCAATTGTTTCTCTTACTATTGACAACACAACATACAAATATTGTTTCTCACTCTTGATCTTTTTTTTTTCATTTTTGTATTTCCTTATGGTTCGTTATTATTATTATTATTATTATTATTATTATTATTATTATTATTATTATTATTATTATTATTATTATTATTATTATTATTATTAAATTTTCGCCCCCCAGGCCCGGATGTGGGTCGGTGACCTGTGCCCGGGTGGGCTAATCCCCGTAAAAAAGCAAAAACACACAAAACAAAAAGTGTCTAACTAACTCACGCTTGTTTACGAGGCAACTGTTTGTAGTGTAACTTAATTCATCACCCCAGCTTGTTTTTAGTTGCATACCATGTTTAAATTTCTCTAACTAAATTCATGTAACGACAAAAATTTAAGAAAAAAATATTACTTTTTCCCTGTAGTAACAACACTCATTACCACCATTCGCGTAATTTTGTCTTAGATATATTAAAAAAAAGTCAAATACTTTCTCGTGTGCCTTCAGTAATCTTATCCTGTCTTCTCTAGTCCCACCATCAGTACAAATATTCATCCATAAAAGGAACAAAGTCTCTCCCCTTACAGAGTGTGTTGACACAGTGGTCTCGTGGACACAGCGCGGCGGGGTGTTGAGGTGCGAGGTGACACAAAAGTCTTTTTCTGTCAGTAAGGTGGTTTGAGAGCGTCACACCCACTACAAAGTTGTTCAGGGTGATGGATGGATGAATCTGACTCCACAGCCTCTTATTCCATCCTCCATCCTGACTATGGTAAATACATTTTCGCAAAGCTTACATAATAAAGCTGAACTTAAACTTGTAGATGAAGCTGAACTTAGCATTAACAACTAAGAATATGATTTCTTCATTTGTAAACCATTGCTAAGAATGTGTGTACCTAACAAACGCTAATAAAAGAAAGTAATAGTTTTTACACACTGAGACAGACAAAGGCTCCAGTAAACGTAAAGAAAGATTTGTACCCGCAAGAACAGTTCCTAGGCGCTGCTCGGTTATGACTCACACACGCTCCGACTGCTACACAACCATGTATTAAGTTACCGCGACGTCAGCTTCATTAAAACTTATAATGAGGTCTTATATTGGCTCTTATTACCCAGCGGCTGCCTCTCTCACTACCAGTACCACCACTACCACCACTAACACCACCACCACGAACATGCTCTCTCTCTCTCCTCACCTCCGTCACCAAGATGATTAAGCTGACAGGTTGATAACGTGGACCAGAATATTATTACAGAGAGATAAGTTGTAAATTTAACCCTCACCAACGAAATCTCAGTCTATCCTCGAGAGACGAGCAGCGACAACTTGTGTACGATACAACAGTTTATAAAAGCGAACAAATATAACGAAACACTTGGCTGTAGAAGACACGTAGACATATGTAACACTGTGACACGTATTGTAGTCTACCTCACTTACACCAATACCCTGTAGTGACCTAACGCAGGTGTGTGTGTGTGTGTGTGGCCACGCTCCTACACAGTTGTGTGCCATCCTACGTGCTCTACCAGATGAACAAGGTACAAATAAACACAAGACACAACTATATGTGTAATAAAGGACAATTTTATTGGTTGCATTAGATCGTTTTGTGAGAGATATACTGCACTGTGTATGGAGTTGTCCGCCTTACTGCTGGTCATCTGGAATAGTCTACCATCCAGCTGTTATAATAGGTGTTGTATATTATGTATTTCTATATAAACATACACTAATATACGGTGTAATTTATACGTTATTTCTGTGGAGTAATAACTAGTAAACTTACACGACACAAGACTAGAAAATTACTTACATTTATCGTAAATCAGAAAAAATAAACTTAACTCGTAAATACAGGTACAAAATCAGGTCTATTATACAGGTACAGTGATCTCTCGGCCGTGAGTTGAATACCTTTATAAGACAAGTAAATACAGAGTTATGTCTAGCATTTAGGGTTTTTTTTTTTATGGTGTTAATGATTAATATAATTTACAGGTGGTAATATAAATAAAACTAACTTTTTCACCATTTCTGTTTGAACCACTTAAATTTTTTTTGTCCCGTAAGTGGTAAATTAAGAATCTCACTTCAATAATGAATTGTACCACTTAAAACATAACAGTATTAAGTGGATTTCCTAATTAATTCCAAATATTCTTAACTGAACTATGTAATTTAACTGTACAATAATAATAAAAATAAACTGGTCTAATTATAAATACCCATAAAATAATTTACTCAAGTATTATAAGTGGATTAAAGACAGTCCAAACAAATTCCTTCTATTAATTACACTAACCTTTGATGACTTAAAAAAAATAATAATAATATATTTTCTTGCTATAATGAACAGGTCTTTCAAGGGTTGTCTAAGAAAGGCAGTCCGATACACGCTAATTAAGAGCTGGTTACCATAAATTAATTAAATGTCAATATCAATTAACTCTTCTTCAACATCTTAAGTTCTGGTATCGATGAGAATTAATATATATTCGTTTAGTAATATATAGTAAATTATATATTTTTTTTATATACGACTATTTTACGAGTCTTTAGCGATACATAATTAATCGCTATATGATATATGAAAAATTTCCATGACTGTACAGCCGTTGTGAGCCGTTTTAGGGTGATTATAACAGTAGCCTTATAGATAGTTTACAGGACGATGATGACAGTAGCCTTAGAGATAGTTTACAGGACGATGATGACAGTAGCCTTAGAGATAGTTTACAGGACAATGATAACAGTAGCCTTAGAGATAGTTTACAGGACGATGATGACAGTAGCCTTAGAGATAGTTTACAGGACGATGATAACAGTAGCCTTAGAGATAGTTTATAGGATGATGATAACAGTAGCCTTAGAGATAGTTTACAGGACGATGATAACAGTAGCCTTAGAGATAGTTTATAGGACGGTGGCTATGAAAGTAACATAGGAATGGTTACAGGACGATGATGACAGTAGCCTTAGAGATAGTTTACAGGACGATGATAACAGTAGCCTTAGAGATAGTTTATAGGATGATGATAACAGTAGCCTTAGAGATAGTTTACAGGACGATGATAACAGTAGCCTTAGAGATAGTTTATAGGACGATGATAACAGTAGCCTTAGAGATAGTTTACAGGACGATGATAACAGTAGCCTTAGAGATAGTTTACAGGACGATGATAACAGTAGCCTTAGAGATAGTTTACAGGACGATGATAACAGTAGCCTTAGAGATAGTTTATAGGACGATGATAACAGTAGCCTTAGAGATAGTTTACAGGACGATGATAACAGTAGCCTTAGAGATAGTTTACAGGACGATGATAACAGTAGCCTTAGAGATAGTTTACAGGACGATGATAACAGTAGCCTTAGAGATAGTTTACAGGACGATGATAACAGTAGCCTTAGAGATAGTTTACAGGACGATGATAACAGTAGCCTTAGAGATAGTTTACAGGACGATGATGGCAGTAGCCTTAGAATGAGTTTTACAGGACGATGATAACAGTAACTAGAGATAGTTTACAGGACGATGATAACGGTAGCCTTATAGATAGTTTACAGGACGATGATGACAGTAGCCTTAGAGATAGTTTACAGGACGATGATAACAGTAGCCTTAGAGATAGTTTACAGGACGATGATAACAGTAGCCTTAGAGATAGTTTACAGGACGATGATAACAGTAGCCTTAGAGATAGTTTACAGGACGATGATAACAGTAGCCTTAGAGATAGTTTACAATAGAAGGAGGAGGTTAATAATAAGACTGAGAGATGTAGGAGGAGGAGGAGGTGAGAGAGAAGGAGAATAACGAAAGAGGAAACACAGGACCGAAAAATAACGAAGAAAAAATGATGAGAGGAAGACAAAGTAGAGAGAGAGAGAGAGAGAGAGAGAGAGAGAGAGAGAGAGAGAGAGAGAGAGAGAGAGAGAGAGAATAACAACAAATAACGAAAGAAAAAATACGATAACGACAAAAATACAAAGAAAACCCAAGCGGCTGAGACTAAACACAAACACGGGAATAAACAAACCACAATAAGATAAACAAGGCATATAAACAAAAGATTAATAGCTGATAACGAAAAAACTAGCAGGTGATAACGAGATAAGTGTCAATACAGAAGATAACTATAGATAACACAATATTTTCATTAACATTATGAATTATAGGATTTATTAATATGGGATATAATTACACTATAACTTCCTATATATCAATTTATTAGTATTGTATACATGTTAACCTGAACTATATCACGGTAGAGTTTGTTTATGACAGTATGTGTTGGTGTTAAGTAGATCTCCTGTAATTAGCGTCATTTAACAGGTGACACTGCAGCGAGTATACAGGTGAGACAGGCGGGGTAGTTCCAAGGAGTGAAATCAGTGACAGGTGTAAGGGGAGTAACAGGTGTAGGGGGAGTGACAGGTGTAGGGGGAGTGACAGGTGTAGGGAGAGTGACAGGTGTAGGGGGAGTGACAGGTGTGGGGAGTAACAGGTGTAGGGGGAGTGACAGGTGTAGGGGGAGTGACAGGAGGGGGGAGTGACAGGTATAGGGGGAATGACAGGTGTGGGTGAGTAACAGGTAGGGGGAGGACAGTGTAGGGGGAGGACAGGTGTAGGGGAGAATGACAGGTGTAGGGGAGTGACAGGGGGAGTGACAGGTGTAAGGGGAGTGACAGGTGTAGGGGGAGAGACAGGTGTAGCGGGAGTGACAGGTGTAGGGAGAGTGACAGGTGTAGGGGGAGTGACAGGTGTAAGGGGAGTGACAGGTGTAGGGGGAGTGACAGGTATAGGGGGAGTGACAGGTATAGGGGGAGTGACAGGTATAGGAGGTGTGAGAGGTGTAGGGGGTGTGACAGGTGTAGGGGGTGTGACAGGTGTAGGGGGAGTGACAGGTATAGGGGGTGTGACAGGTGTAGGGGGAGTGACAGGTGTAGGGGGTGTATTTCTAAGCAGTGTAGTTGAAACAGGTATAACACACATTGGTGGAGTACACATCAACACCTCCGCTAAACACCCTCCACATATACTCAACACACCCAGGGCCACGTAACACAGTGTTGGTAGGCTTAGGCGGCCATGTCGTGACACCGGCCGTCAGAATCTCCCAGCAAAAGGTAAACAAGATGGGGGCCCCCCCATCCTACATGTCAACAACTCATCCTGAAATATCCCACCTGGACCCTCTACTAGTGGGGGTCGAACCCTGAATTCAGATAAGATTGCCAATACGGCCCGGGAGATCAGCGAGGTCAACCTAATGGAACTTTACACACACTACACTAATCACAAACTCATTCTATCTTAAGTTATTTTAAGCCAATTCAGTAACTCTCGTAAGACAAATTTCCAACTGGAGGCTTGAGGCAGCATTATAGTGCCTCACCTCAGCGATTGTAGGACAACAGGTGGCACTCTCACAGTAAGATGGCACCGTCGTTCTTACCATAAACAGACGATCGAGAGGAAATTTTTTCGGGGTACAAATCTTTGAGAACATTGGCAGTAAGTGGATGGCTGGCCGTTCAGGTGTAGCGGGCGGAGGGTGATGAGTGGCTACCGTGGGGACAGGTGAAGGTGAGTTACGATGCACTGTGTCTTAAGTAATGACTCGACCGGTTGAATTATATATCCACCAACTGATGAACAAAAAAAAATTCCACCATAAAACACCAAAATCCTCAAACAATCGTCCATCAATTTTTTCCCTCGTAACTTAGGAGGAAAAATAAATAAATAAAACACACATCCAAGTCATTAAAAAAAAGTCTCGGTGTAGTTTCGACGCCATTTTGACCGACATCCTTCTGTAGTATGCTGTAGAGGACCAAATAGACGCATCCTAAATTCTTCACTTAAGAGGGGAGGATATTTCCACGGGAGGGCCTTTGAGAATCAGTCTAGGGAATTAAAACGTGAAGGAACTGAAGCTGGTAGGATTTTCCCCAATTTATTACGCTGAAAAGGATTGTGGTGGGGGAAAAGAGAGGGGAGGGGAGAGGGGGAAGGGAGCGATTGTATCCTGTAAGGGAGAAAGGGAGGGGAGGATTGTGTCATGGAAACGGGAGGGGGATTATCATGGGAGGGAAAGAGGGAGAGATGTGTTCTGGAAGGGGGAGGGTTGTGTCACAGAAGGAGGGGAGGGGGAGTGTCAAAAGGAGAGTGGGCATTAGAGGGCAAGATGTCTGAGAGGAAAGTAGTAGGTGAGGAGGCGTGGTGTTATAGTAGACAGGAGGAGGAGTGGTGTTGTAGTAGGCAGGAGGAGGCGTGGCGTGTTAGTAGGCAGGAGGAGGCGTGGTGTTGTAGTAGGCAGGAGGAGGCGTGGCGTGGTAGTAGGCAGGAGGAGGCGTGGTGTTGTAGTAGGCAGGAGGAGGCGTTGTGTTGTAGTAGACAGGGGAGGAGGGTGTGGCGTGGTAGTAGGTAGGAGGAGGTGGTGTTGTAGTAGGTGTGAGGAGGGTGTGGTGTTGTAGTAAGCAGGAGGAGGTGTGGGTGGTAGTGGCGTGGTGGGAGGAGGTGGTAGTAGGCAGGAGGAGGTGGCGTGGTAGTAGGGGCAGGAGGAGGCGTGTGGCGTGGTAGTAGGCAAGAGGAGGCGTGGCGTGGTAGTAGGCAGGAGGAGGCGGCGTGGTAGCAGGCAGGAGGAGGCGTGGTGTTGTAGTAGGCAGGAGGAGGCGTTGTGTTGTAGTAGACAGGAGGCGGCGTGGCGTGGTAGTAGACAGGAGGCGTGGCGTGGTAGTAGGCAGAAGGGGGCGTGGTGTTGCAGTAGTAGACAGAGGAGGAGGCGTGGCGTGGTAATAGGCAGAAGGGGGCGTGGTGTCGGGAGCGGGCAGAAGGGGGCGTGGTGGGCAGGGGGATGGTGGCGTGGGACAGCGATGGCGGCGCGCCTTGCCTCGCCCTCACGATCAATATGACCCCGGCTCCCCTCCCCTCATTACCGCCACCCCCGGGCTCTCCCTGCCTGCCCCTACCCTGGCCAGCCTCCCTACCTGATCCTACCCTGGCCAGCCTCCCTACCTGTCCCTACCCTGGCCAGCCTCTGTGCCTGACCCTACCCTGGAAAGTCTCTATGCCTGACTCTGGCCAGCCTCTGTACCTAACCCCACCTGACCCTGGCCAAACTCTGTACCTGACATGACCCAACCTAACCTAAACACAATTTAAACTAAACTGAACAAGACTAAACCACGCTTCTATCTATCTAAATTTTGTCAAGCTCAAATAATCCTTGTCACCACTGTCATACACCCACCAACCCACAGTCATACACCCACCAACCCACAGTCATACACCCACCAACCCACAGTCATACACCCACCAACCCACAGTCATACACCCACCAACCCACAGTCATTCACCCATCAACCCACAGTCATACACCCAGCCTCTGTATCTGACTTTACCTGACCTGACTTAACCAGATCCAATCAAGAAACCCATTATTTTTCACCTCTATTACACCTTGAAGCAGGTATTGAGGCCACCTGACCTGACCTCAATTACTCTGCAATATTCCCAAGGCATCTGACCACCTCTGCTAGCGTATTCCGTACACCTAACATGACATGACCTGACCTGGCCTGGCCTGACCTCCAAGAACGAGAAAATATACCCAAGATCTAATTAAATCTATCCCAGAAATTTAAACCTTCAATATATTTGTTTTTAGTTCATTTGTTATGTCTTTGTTTTGCTCTTGTGTTTACGGTTCTTGTTTATGAATTAAAGAAACAATAAGAGAATCCAGCCCGTCAAACTTCTACTGATAATCACAACTCGAATTATGCAACTGAAGAACAACAACAACAATAAGAAGAACAAGACCAAAAAAAACAGCAGGATATAATTCCTATGGAACCTCATGACTAGTTTATTAATGCCTTAAGAAACACTAACAACAATCCTCAGCCAACACGGACATACAAAACATCAACAAGGTGACGACAACAACAGCTCAAACGCTCCAGCTTAACACCTACAAATTTCCGGGAGTTTAGTGTCGCTACATGAAACAAACACGGCGGCGAGTCCTACAGCTACACACTGTAATGGTCGGCGGAGCAAAGGACGAGACAGCGACGCTTACTCATTGGTGGAGCTTTAATAACAACAGCATGTGGTAACTAGGAGATGTGTGTGTGTTGTGAGGTAGTGAAGGACCACAACATCTCACGTTTTGTGTTACACGTCAAAGACTGAACAATGTGAAGCAGCGGCCCTCCCCCCACACCACGCTGCCTGTAGTAACACCAGGACAAAACGGTACAATATGGAGGTGGGGGGTGGCGTGTGGACAAGGCACGAGAGAGCGGCCTTGTTAATAAGATGGTCACCAAACACGGCCAACACCAGGTGGCGGGTGTAGCTCTTCCTGCTGAATAAAAACCAAGAGCGAGTTTGACGACGCTACACGAACACCGTCCTCAAGGGGGACATCTTGGACTCGAGTGTGAGAGATAGAGACGCCCAAACAATCAAACACGTCTGGTTAATTCCTTCACTTTTATATAAGAACACATTCGTCTTCAACTAAACACGATTTCTTTTCAACTTCTCCTAAAAAAATTCCTCTTCAACTCCAAGGCTGAAATTCGAGTCCCACTTGAAACGAATAAAATAAAATATATGTGAAGAGAAAATGTAAATAGTGTGTTTGACTGTGAGGCTGACGGAAGCAACACTAATTATGCTGTATAATGGGTTGTGTTCAGTAAGGTCAGAGTGATTAGTGGCGCGCGCCATCACAGTGCCACGCCACTTCCCGCCTACTATACACGCCCCTACACCCACCACGCCTCCCTCTTGCCCAACTCAACACGCCCACTTAGCTACCCCTACACGCCCCTTACCCTCCCCCCACCATACACCACGCCCCTTGCTGTCCACCCCTTACGCGCCCCCACCCCTCCACACCACGCCCACCCACTCATCGTACACTAATAAGGTGATAAGATTACCTCATCATGACACTGGTGTGAATCAGCATCAGGAACTCACCTTCCCCTGCATCAAGGTGCCCACCCTCACCCACCCTACCTGGCAGCCACTCACCTGCGTATTATACCACCTGACACGGGAAATCACACACACACGGGATGACACGGTAGAACACAGTGCTTGTAAGGTAAATAGAAGCCAGCTCTTAATGGGTCCCAACCTTAAACTATTAGGACTGAGGCCCATTAGTATTGAGAGCCGTCAGGATTGGGACTCATTAAGACTGAGGCCTATTAAGACTGGAACCATTAGGCCTGTGGTATCTTTGGACTGAGGCTCATTAGGACTGAGAACCATTGGAAATGTGACCCATTAGAATTGGGGCCCATTAAAACTGGGACCCAATAGGACTGGGCCCCATTAGGACTAGGGCCCATTAGGACAGGGGTTCATTTGATAAGATGCCCACCTAGTAAAAGTGCAAAAGAGGGCATGCAAGATTATTCTCTCCCCTTCCTACTCCACATATCAAGAAGCGCTCAACACACTGACCCTTTCGACTCTCACTGACCATCACCACGACCACATCTGCAAATTTGCTAAGAAGCTTCTACACCATCCTCGACACCGGCTCCTACTACCACCTGAGATCCCTAGCCCGAGAATTGCTGTTTGACACCACAACCGCATCCAGCCCATAAGTGCACGAACTGATCGCTATAAGAACAGCCCAGTCCCAACCATTGTAAAAATTATCAATAACTTGTAATAAACCAGTGTATTCACTCCCAGTAAATACTACTTCTTGCACTGTCACTATGTTGAAATGCACTGTAGTTTGAGCTTTTCCCCATCTAGTTATTATATATCTTATTTGTATCACTTATGTTACTTGTATATTATTTGTAATTCGAAACCCATTCCCCAAATATGTAACTGTATATTTTCAGCCTTCTGGCTGCCAAGCTCTTTCAATAAACCGTTAATTATTATTATTATTATTATTATTATTATTATTATTATTACACTTAATTCTACCAGTTGAAT
Organism: Homarus americanus; assembly: GCF_018991925.1. Lineage (NCBI taxonomy): Eukaryota > Metazoa > Arthropoda > Malacostraca > Decapoda > Nephropidae > Homarus > Homarus americanus. Next base: position 16,137 of record NW_024748690.1, read on the forward strand.
CACAGGTGATGGCCGTCAGCCAGGGTAGCTGAACACCAACTCAAAACCAGGGTTCGACTCCCTAATGAGAAAAATGTCCAATAAACAACATTTCAGGTCGAGCTGTTTACATATAGAATGGGGGACGGCCATCTTGTTTCCCTTTTTCACCGGGGGATTCTGCCGGCCGGTGTCACGACATGGCCGCCGGAGCCCATATAGCCCCTTTGTTACTACTGCTGCCGGATACACCTGTGTTGTAACCATAGGTGTATCCGGCACCTATACACACCCGCCTCGAAGTCAGCTGTAACCACCAACTGTACACACCTGTACATCACACACAACACCTTCCACACTCCCAACCAAACTTAAAGCAATTATTATATATCTATAGTGTAACTAACTACACATTACAATGCACTGAAATAATGAAACAAAAATATATTCAGAATCTAAGAGAAGTATAGGAGAATAATCCTTAAATACAAACTCTATAAAACTAAATCTTGGTTACACCGCATTTTTTTCAGTAAGACGATATATATAATTACATTGGGCAGTCCATTACCACAAATTACACTGATAAACGGTACGTAATGGATACTGAATTACAAGTCTCATAACTAAGTCTGGCTAAAACAGTGGTAGACATTGTTTAGACATAAGCCAGTTGACCGCTGAGGTGAACATTAAACTAGTATGATTAAAATAGCAACCAATGATTTGAAGATTAATTAATGTAAATGTGAAATACCTAAGAGAATAGCAAATAAATAAAATACACCAACGAGATAAATAAATAAGAATGAATGGAAAATTATTGAACAATAAAATGAAAATAAGAAAACGAATAAACAGTAAAATGAAAATAAGTAAGAATAAAAAAAAGAATAACAATTACTACAATAAAACTAAATAAAACAAAATAAACAGAAAAGAATAAAGAAACACAATAAATAAATAACACAGCAACACAAACAACATCATTTACTGTGTTACTTCACATCAACGTGTCCAACATTTGTCTTGACTCCATTTTCGTGAATATAATTAAGTCAAACATCATAACACACATCTCGATAAAAAAAACACACCAACGACAACAATAAATAAATAAACATTAAAAATAAATTCAATATATTTTCCCTAAGATTTTTTTTATTACAAAGTCACGGCAAAAAGTTTGTATACGAATCTTCCTCAACATAATGCGGGGAAGCAGTTCTTTCACCACAGTTATACTCGTAGGTTACACTGTAGAGATCCCCCGTGTTCAGAATACAGAGCCACTTATTGACGGTACAGTTACAGCCACTTATTGACGGTACAGTTACAGCCACTTATTGACGGTACAGTTACAGCCACTTATTGACGGTACAGTTACAGCCACTTATTGACGGTACAGTTACAGCCACTTATTGACGGTACAGTTACAGCCACTTATTGACGGTGCAGTTACAGCCACTTATTGACGGTACAGTTACAGTCCAAACTCCTTGTACACTTGAGGGCGGTTGACAACATGTGAACGCTGCTTGCATTATAAATTGTCAGAATAAAAAAAAAAAAAACTCCGATACTAAGAAAAAACTGAGTAAATTAATGTTAAAATATCAATCTACCTTACCTACATCACCTCCTTAAGTAGATGGTATATTATCCAGCATGTCCAGGGAATATTGTCTAAAATAATATAGTATAATTGGTTATTTTACTTCAATTATGACCTTGTGTGATAATAGGACATAGTACCATAATAAACCTTTTCTCAAACTGTTAAATAACTCAACAAAAATAATAATAATCCGTTCTAAACAACGGATTATCAGACGTAGATGTCATAATTCAGCTCATCATAATTATCCATACACTCTCGTGTATAAATTCCACCGTCAAAATTTGTATTGTCGGAAGAAGTTTTACTGTCTGAATGTCTGTCTAATTCTACAAAAACTCTCCGTTAGTATCCGTCTATTTCCTCTGTTACCTCATCACTTAAGAGTATTACAAAATATTACCACTGACTGTAACACCTGATGTGCAATGTGCATACTCATATTTATAATCCTGTGTATTTTGTAACTGAAAGAAAATACAGGTACAGGAATATTTAGTTACTCTTGCGGTATACAAAATCATACATCTATCTATCTATCTATCTACTGTATCTATCTATCTATCTATCTATCTACTGTATTTATCTATTTATATCAATTTTATTAACTCACCTGTACCATTAATCATCAGTATATTTATCTTAATCTTCTTCCCATTTTGATTTATTCCTCTTAACAATGTATGTATCTACACCCACAAACATACCTACTATCCACTCCCAAACACCCACAAACAAACCTACTATCCACTCCCTACACCCACAAACATACCTACTATCCACGCCCTACACCCACAAACATGCCTACTATCCACGCTCTACACCCACAAACATACCTACTATCCACTCCCAAACACCCACAAACAAACCTACTATCCACTCCCTACACCCACAAACATACCTACTATCCACGCCCTACACCCACAAACAAACCTACTATCCACGCTCTACACCCACAAACACACCTACTATCCACGCCCCACACCCACAAACAAACCTACTATCCACGCCCCACACCCACAAACAAACCTACTATCCACGCCCCACACCCACAAACAAACCTACTATCCACGCCCTACACCCACAAACAAACCTACTATCCACGCCCTACACCCACAAACAAACCTACTATCCACGCCTACACCCACAAACAAACCTACTATCCACGCCTACACCACAAACAAACTACTATCCACGCCCTACCCCACAAACAAACCTACTATCCACGCCCAACACCCACAAACAAACCTACTATCCACGCCCCAAACCCATAAACAAACCTACTATCCACGCCCTACACCCACAAAGAAACCTACTATCCACTCCCTACACCCACAAACAAACCTACCATCCATGCCCCACAAACACACCTACTATCCACGCCCCACACCCACAAACAAACCTACTATCCACGCCCCATCACAGGAAACAGGTAAAACATTTCTGTGATCGTTCTTCAATAATTAATTTCATACGCCAACCTTACCTGCATTTATCTCAATTACAGTATAAAATTTTAGTGTTAATTTCAGCATCGGAATCAATCAATCAATCAATCAATCTCTCTCTCCCTCTCTCTCTCTCTCAGATGGAAAATTTCATGACGTAAAATCCGATGAAAACTCTTCCCTGTTTATACGTGTTGCTTCGAGGTTTTGTTTTCACGTTAACCTCATGTTTCGTTTCGATAAATGACACATATCACAGGAGGTGAACTACAAACTGACCTTTGACCTGACAACGACGACCGACCGACGGAAGATGGGGCTTCGGGTTTAGTCGTATCCATTTGAGAGTTTTATGAATGTGAAGCCCCGAATTAGTCAACAAACTCTACAGCTCAATTTGGATTCGAACTTGTGCATCTTGTTCTTGAATCAGAACCTTATCTCACACATATATAGGGGTTAGGTTAGGTTGGGTTGGGTTAGGTTGGGTTAGGTTGGGTTGGGTTAGGTTAGATTGGGTTAGGTTAGGTGAGCCGTGTCCATCACAACCAGACAATTATCCCCGTCCATCAGATCTTCCCTTTAACAAATCCTCAACATAAAAGACAAATTCACCTCCATGTGTTAAAATCTTACTACACTACATTACCGTCACCACTATACCAAACCTGTGTAATATTAACACACTAATACACTATTAAGACATCACCAAATCCATCAATAAACAGTACATCTTCCTTTACACTTGATTAGAAAGAAAAACAAGAAAATATGCCCAGAATCTCAAATTCATTCACTAACATTACGAAAAATTACAAGAGTTAAGAGTCAAAGCAAGATATGTACTGTACGCAATGTTGATGTTATTTTGTTCGCCATCATTGTGTCCTAAAGTTAATCTGTTTTGTGAAGTAAATCCTCGGACTTGGGAACAAATCATCATGTGTACCTTTGAGTATTAAGGTCTTGATCCATTTCCTTGATGTCTACCGTTTGGAACAGGTAACACCACCACAATTGTTTTAACCAAGACGAAAACGGACGAAAAAAAAAGCTTCTACAAATATCAAGTATTAATTTTCTCTCTTTACAGGATCTAATACTCTTGGAAATGTGTTTAAATTAATCTGATTTGTTTTCATTTATTGTCGATCCTTTATAAGAGGACTCGTGGATCCCCCGAGCCTAGCCGGCCATTTTGTTTACATTTTTCGGTCGCTCTAAAATACCATTAAAACAATATTGAGTATAAACGTTTGGCTCAACTGATGATCTCAAACATGTCCCAACATTTTTTTGCCTCAACTCCACATTCTGTAACTCATTTAGGTAGATGTCCCTCACTACACATACACTGGACTATGTGTAATGTTGCAGCTAATGTGTTATCAAGATATTGCACATTATAAGATCATGTGTGGTCATTATTATATCAAACGGTGGAATTTTAAAGAGCTATTACACCACCTGTATCATTAGTTGTCGCCAGGTGAAGGAATATTTAGGTAGATAATATTTTATTTACTGTAATTAAAGTTTCAATACCTAAGACGTTCCACTATAAGAGTCTTTCAACCTCAGGTAAGGTCTTAAGACTTTCTACTCTAGGTCTTACACCCTCGAGTAGCTGTATCGTCCACATAGGTAATTATTCCACAAGGAACTACAAGTTACACCTTGATGTAATACTTCATTTACTGCCAAACATTATGGGGAAATATTTTTTCACAAAGAATTTCAAGTTACAATTTCACATAATAAGTCACATTACAAACGTTCCTTCGGCTTACAGTTAAACTTTGCAATGTCAAGATATTTTTTTCACTGCAGAGGAAAGTATCCGTCATCATCATCACCACACACACACACACACACACACGCAAAGACAAAACTCCTGTATCCAGATTCTCAAAAGTTTATAAATTTAATTCTTCCCTAAAATTAAACAGACAATACATCTATTTATCATAGAGTATGTGAACAGTATCGACGCCATATTGGTTACCATCTTTGAGTTATATAATTAGTTAGCTACATAGTGTTAATTATTTAGTTAAATAGGAAAAAATAATCTACTAGCGTGTATTGTGACCAAAATAAATCAACATTGTATTTACTTTCTCCTCCAGGGGGCACTAAGTCTAGAAAAATGACACAATTGACATCTACATAAAGTGACTGACCAAGGGTAGATATTGGCTACCTTTTGTGTTACTTTGAGGTCGTAAGAACACACAGACCTGCTCTTAAGCATTTTTACCACAATACACCTCAACCAGTTTCTCATTCACTAAGGTCAAACAATAAATCTGGTTCACAAGATACACCGTAAATTTTATTAGAATACAATAATCAATTACTGTATTATTGTATTGAGGCGAATATTCTTATGGTGTTAAGATGTGTTCTTAAGCCACGAAGGTAAACAAAAGGTATTCAATATCTCCCTTGGTTGACGATGATCTGTAGATGTTAGCAAGTCCTCCTCCTGCTCTCGAGTAAGGTAAGGAAGGCCTCACCTGACCAAAATTGTTAATTAAGATAGATTACCTGAAGATTAACCCTCCCAGCTTATTTCAACTAATGATTAACCTAACGCTACCTGGAAAGTTAAGTTAGGTAGGATTAAGTTAGGTTAGGTTAGGTTAGGTCAGGTCAGGTCAGGTCAGGTCAGGTCAGGCAGTGCCAGTGTAGTTAATCTTGAGGTTAAATAAACTAGAGGCTAATCTTCACATGAGCCACTAAGACACTTTGACGGAGGCGGTTACGTATAACAGGGAAAGCTCTGATAACATATAATGTACAGTATATACCGTTTAAGTTGCGTCAGTAGCTCTATACACCACTTATTGACTTACTCATTCACTGCCGTAGAAATATTTACTTCTCTAACAGGTTTCTATATGGTTCCCAGTCATTATAATACGACCTTGTAAAATCAAATGATCTAAATTAAGCTAAACTTATCCAAATTAAACTTATTAGCTAACAAATCCTTCTAAAACACGATATATGCAAATCAAAAGTTCTAAATTCAACTTAACTTATCGTAATATAACTAAACCATTTTAATTAAACCTAACCTAAACACCTCAAGTGCCACAAACAGAAGGAAAAAACACCTTTAATATTATCGTATAAGAGGCCGCTGTAACCCACTAACTTCAGGTAATGCATCTATATCAATCTACCTGCGTCGGAAGCTCTATACGTGACTATGATCGTTACCCACTGCTGGAGAACATTTGTACTTCTATAATTACCCCTGGAGAAACAATGCACCAATTTACGATTTATTTATTTTATTTTTCATTTATTTTTTATTCTTGGTCCATATTGTAAACATCGCCCGCTTGTGAGTCCCGTCAGCCATTTTGTTCTAACTTTCGGGGATTCTAAAATAAACTATAAATAAATAAATAAATAAATAAATAAAACAAGCATCTTTTGCTTTTCTAACCCATGAGCTGCGAGTCTTCATTATATACTTCAACATTACTGTAAACTAAGGCTAGAGAGGGTGTGTACAGTACTAGTGGAGCCAAGACGAGAAGGTATTTCAAATCCCTAAAGGGTTTTACAAGTGGAGAGTCTTACAAGTGGAGGGTCTTACAGGTGGAGGGTCTTACAAGTGGAGGGTCTTACAGGTGGAGGATTTTAATAAGGATAAATACAGCAAGTCTTACAGTTGAATCAGCCAAGTCGAGGAAAACTCTTAAGAGTCATGTAACTTCTACCTGGTGTTACCTGTAATCAAGCTAAGGTATATGTAAGAAGAATATAATCTCGTTATTATCCATTCCTCTTCCACTATCCTGCGAGGTGGTGTATTAATAGGCACAGATACTCATGATAAAGAAGGAATAAAGAGAAAGACGCAAGATACCTATAAAATGCGACAGAATATACCGACACATGCGTAATCCTAACCCATGCCAACCCAACCCAACCCTATCCTACCCTCAGCTTCACCACAGTACACAAAGTCATTCTTGGTATCAGAGTGACGCCTAAACACCCTGTATCGCCTAAGACACATTTGAATCGGATGGTTCGTTGACGGTTTTCTTTCTTCGGTATAAACAAGTGAAGCAATTAGTTCGTGGGAACAGTGAGTCAAAATACTTCACATCAGCTTCGTTTACGACCTCCAGCTGAGATTTACTTCTGTTGTCTATATCAATCACATTTTATAATGAAAACAAAAATATGGTTAGTTACTTAAAAATGAAAATAAATCATACTTAGATACTTAGGAGTGGGGAAAAAAGATGCTTAAGATACTTAAAAATGAAAACACTCTTTGATACTTAAATTAGGACAAAATAAACGGACATAAAGATTTAACTATGAGCGGTGGATATTACGACATGTACCGGCTATCAATACAGAGGCGCTATTTAGCCGTGAAGTTCTCTCAGAAACCCAACAAGACAATATGTGGTCACGTAAAAATTTCAGGTTAATTTTTAACACCATCCGTCATTTTAAACCTTGGCACCTGTAGATTAAGAAAATATATGGTGATATTTTTTCTGATGGGATAAAGGTCGTATTTGTCCAGAGAAGTAAGAGAGGAAAAAATCACTTGAGAGGCATGACGCACAGAGTGTCTAAGGTGATAAAAGATCATATACTACCATTTGGGTTTTCAAATTAAGTTCATTACATAAAATATCAAACTCATAGAGATTACAAAAGAACAGAACACCATGAGCTCTCTACAGCTATTGTCAGCTGTCAATATGCTGATGTACAGAAGCTACACAATGTTATTGGCGACTGTAATCCCAGGAAAATGATGCTCTTATAAACTTGGTAACTGGAGCTGTAATGCCAGAAAATACCAAATATGACAATCTATGTGCATATGAAGTTGGAAGACAAAATTATGAAAATTTTGTCAAGGAACGTATTGTTGGTCCATTGAGCATCTGGGAAAAGCTGTCCAAGGTTAATCTTCTGTTGTGGAAAGCAGCAAATAAGACTTCAACCATCAAATTGCTATCACAAGTTATAGAACTTAAGCAGGACATACAGTATATGCATCACAGAAGGGCAGCACTGTACATGTCAAGTCACCAGACACTGATGTGTTTGGCATATTAAAGCAGCCTCAACTTGGAGAAAATACAAGTATGATAACAGGAACTGGTGAGCGACGACACATTGGGCAGAGAGCCTTACAGGTTTCCATGCCTTCACAGGGTCTGACTGCATTGGAAAATTTGTTGGCAAAGGAAAGAAAGCATGTTGGAGCACTTTGATGAAATCTAACACAAAAGTTCTAGATGCATTCAAGATGCTGAGTAGACCAAATGCCCTCCAGCAGACATGTATATTGGTCTAGAGGAATTTGTATTTAAGCTCTACTGTCCACGAATGACTTTCACTAAACTGTCAAAACTTAGATGGCATCTCTTCAAGATAACGCAGGCAGAAGCTGGAGAACTACCAGCGACTGCAGCAACTCTAAAGTATCATATATTGAGAGGAAGGTATCAAGCTCTTCTGTGGTCTTGTGATGCAGACAGTAAAATGCTTTCACAATTAGAGCATGGCAGGGAAGGTTGACAATGACTGTTTCATACTAGTAATATCAGACCAACCACCAGCTCCAGAAGCAATCACAGAACTTGTTAAATATGGATGTGCCGTCAGGAAATGTGGATCATTGTCATGTTCATACAGAAAGAATCAGAAAGAATAGCATGACATGCACCGAGATGTGTAACTGTGAAGCAGATGATGAGAAATGCCTAAACAAGGTGAAGGAATCTGTTGTACACAGAAGACTCTGATGACGAGGACTGAAGCAATGTCGTAAATAATAACTTGTGACTTGTATACACATGATGTATAACACTACAAACTTTTAAAAAATATAAAACGGTGGTTCTAAGCTTTTCAGATAATGGTAATATGTATATGTTTAATTTCCAGTATTTGTCTTAAGCAATTAATTTTACTTACTGCAATCTCTTCTTTGCCAGAGACAGGATGGCATATATGAGCAGCCATGTTTGTAACACACTTAAGATATTATAACAGCATTCATAATATATTATGTTAAATTGTAATCATATAATACTACATGTTCATAGGTTATTAGTCATGTTTTAAGTTACTTAGGACTTAATGGTAATACGTCTGTGGTTCATTACGCCGCTCATTGATAAAACTTCTTTAATGGCATAAAACTTATAGTAAACCGTTCAGAAAAAATTACACCACAGTTCCTTAACATAGTTTATAAGGATTATTACGATGTATGGTGTCAAAAATTAACATGAAATTTTTACGGGATTACTTAAGCTCCTACACTAAAACCTGCCGACCTAACCTAACCTTTTTTACCCACCTCCACCTACTTACCTAACCTGACATAATCTAACCAAACCTGACATAATCTAACCTAACCTGACATTATCTAACCTAACCTGATATAATCTAACCTAACCTGACATAATCTAATCTAACCTGACGTAATCTAGCCTAACCTGACGTAATCTAACCTAACCTGACATAATCTAACCTAACCTGACATAATCTAACCTAACCTGACATAATCTAACCTAACCTGACATAATCTAACCTAACCTGACATAATCTAACCTAACCTGACGTAATCTAACCTAACCTGATGTAATCTAACCTAACCTGAAATAATCGAACCTAACCTGACATAATCGAACCTAACCTCCCAGTCTGACATAAGCTAACCTAATCAAACCTAACTTTCCCACCTACCGACCGTAACCTATCTACTTATTACCTACCTAACCTAACTTAACCCAACCTGACGTAATCTAACCTAACCTATTGAAACTTAACTTAACCACCTACCTCATCTAACACCACTTTGTAATCTCTTTGCGCTACCGCTGACAGGATGAGTATGGGGGGCACAATAAACTAGCCTCTAAGTGGCAAAATTAACAAAATTAACCTAACCTAACCCAACCTGACTTAACCTAACCTGATCTGATCTATCCAACTTAAACATCATATAATATATAATAAAGCCGCTAGGTTAATTTAGGCTAAATATGGTTGATTCATATTTCGTTTTGACAGAAATTCCCGGCAAAATATCGTATCTATATTGAGAACCACCGCCATGTTGGTTCCACGTTAACAAGACATGGATACACTACAGAATAACCCGCGTTCGTTAAACCTCAATTACTACAGTTTACTTTATAATCTCACTTCACAATCTTCACTACATCTCACTTCACAATCTTCACTACATCTCACTTCACAATCTTCACTACATCTCACTTCACAATCTTCACTACATTTCACTCCACAATCTTCACTACATCTCACTTCACAATCTTCACTACATCTCACTTCACAATCTTCACTACATCTCACTTCACAATCTTCACTACATCTCACTTCACAATCTTCACTACATCTCACTTCACAATCTTTACCACATCTTACTTCACAATCTTTACCACATCTTACTTCACAATCTTCACTACATCTCACTTCACAATCTTCACTACATCTCACTTCATAATCTTCACCACATCTCACTTCACAATCTTCACTACATCTCACTTCACAATCTTCACTGCATCTCACTTCACAATCTTCACTACATCTCACTTCACAATCTTCACTACATCTCACTTCACAATCTTCACTACATCTCACTTCACAATCTTCACTCCATCTTACTTCACAATCTTCACTACATCTCACTTCACAGTCTTCACTACATCTCACTTCACAATCTTCACTACATGTCACTTCACAATCTTTACCACATCTTACTTCACAATCTTCACTACATCTCACTTCAC